>NW_007378760.1:0-60659 GCF_000475195.1 Diaphorina citri
ATCATTATTTTGTCATCATATTTATCCACCTAATTCACCGGTGCTGGTGGTAGTAGTGACCATTATTTGCTGCGAACCAGTGGTGGACATTAAACTAACCTAGTGCGATTTGGGTTGTCTGAAAAACCAAGTCAAGTATGTAGATAGCGCACTAATAAAGTGGTTTGATGCTTTGGTACCAAAGAGAATTTTGAAGAAAACATTACCTACATGAATTTTTGTAATACTTATCAAGCTAAACGTTCGTTTCGCTGACGCGAATCATGTGAGTAGAATGAAAAATGGAAAGAAATGTGTCCTTTTCTTTTAAATCCACTCATTAAATTAAGAACATTTTACAATATGTAGGTAGATACCTGTTCATATTACGTCAAATGAACCGATTTAGTCTCCGTTTTGGGACTCCCCGAGCCACTAAGGCTAATTGTAAAGCTATACAAAGCTCTGATTATAAGGCCCCTGTAGGGCTAGGTTGGCCATAAAACCACACAAGCACTACAACTGACCAAACCACACCACTGCCTGATTCTGTCCAGATTAGAAGCCAGGACCTCACACATCCACTACTTCCTCTGCTACCACAGAAGACCGAGTTGATTAAATGATTAAAAGATCATTTAATTTTTCATTCATTCTCATTTGGAAGTTTCTCTTCTTGTGAAACAAAGTCTTCAAAACGACAAAAACTCTATTTGAGAAAAATTGCCACTATCCAACAGCTACCTAAGCAGCTTATTACTAAACTTATATCTGAAAGCAGTGACGTCTTTGGCTTTAGTGGCAGGGTTCTCCTGAAGGAGTTCTTCCACTCAACTATTTTTGGACAATGTACCTAATTTTGTAATTTTCTTTGATTTGTTTCAGGTATGTTTCTAAGGTGGAATATGTTCTCAAATTAGGGTAAGCTATGAATGGTAAGTTCAGCAGCCACTTCTTAGCATGTGTTTGGAATTGAGGAAGTAACTACACTGGAGGTTTGTTTTTTTGTCTAGTGTTGAGAATCGGAAAAATGGTCCTTCTGGCCGGATGTCAAAAGACAAAGGTCTTAAAAAGACAAAACTTTATAAAATGGTCCTTTGCACCAAATTTTGATGAACTAATTTTGGACAATAAAAGTCAAAGACTCCATATTAATGTTCAGTCTAGATCCAGACAATAGAAGACAATTTTTCCCCCCCGTTATATGTGGTCCTTCGGGCCGGATATTGAAAGCTCCCCAAATCTTCCGGGCTTTCCCGGACTGCCTCAATTGAACCCTGTATATTTTCCCTGTGAATGACCGCCAATGGCACATAAGGGACTCGTATGGACAGCCTTTACGGAATAAATAAAAATTCGTACATATCTAAGTTATGCCTGCCTATCTATCTATATCTCAATTCATCATATTGGAATGGTCTGAAATAGGTTATGAGCTTATGGGTATGCTCAACTTACTGCTGTCAAAAACTTCTACATGCACACTGCTGGGGACCATAAATTTGTTGCATCAACTCCTGAGAGGTCTGAAATAGGTTAATGGGCTTATGGGTATGCTCAACTTACTGCTGTCAAAAACTTCTACATGCACACTGCTGGGGACCATAAATTTGTTGCATCAACTCCTGAGAGAGCTTTACATACCCTTTTACAATTTGCCCTTTTATATCGAACCGCAAATCAAGCGGAATGCTTTCGGCGATTATACGTATGTCCATTAGTGGCAAATAAGGGACTCGTATGGACTTTACGGAATAAATAAAAATTCGTATATATCTAAGTTATGCCTGCCTATCTACCTATATCTCAATTCATCATATTGAAATGGTCTGAATGTAAGATTTTATTTTAGTGTGGAGTGTTGTTGAGAGCGCCACAAACTTTTTGAGTTCACACATTAGACAAAATTAAGTATATGTAATTATGTACCCTCATAACGTGTACTCCTACCTACCTACCTACATAGGTACGACGTATGAAGTATTTCATAAGAATGTTTCTAAAGTCTCATTTTCCTCAAGTCTGGATATACCTACGAGTACTCACTTTTGTTGTTGTTCTTTCTGTGGTAGAGAACACCATAGGAATATTATCTAACCTGAGATTCCCACCGTTTTCGTTTCATCACTTTGGCCGAGAGAGGAATTCGAAGAACCACTTTGGTTTTGTGCTCTCGGTGTAAATTGTAGAGCTCCTAGCAGCCATCAACGAAGAAGAAGAAGGCAGTTACGATTTCCTCTCCTTTTTCTTTCTTTCTTAGCCTACCGGAAACTTGTGAATGTAATTATTACAGCGTTGACACTTTGGTTTTGTGCTCTCGTTGTAAATTGTAGAGCTCCTAGCAGCCATCAACGAAGAAGAAGAAAAATAAAAAGAAGAAGAAGGCAGTTACGATTTCCTCTCCTTTTTCTTTCTTTCTTAGCCTACCGGAAACTTGTGAATGTAATTATTACAGCGTTGCCGACTTGTACAGCCAGTGGCGTATCTATTCCAAATTTGGACTTTGGATCTGGAGGTTGGTGGTTCGAGTCCAAGTCAAGTCATGAAATTTATCTAGGTTTAATAATTGGGGAAACGATATTTGTGACAAGCGTTTACGTATGCTTAACAGAATTGAAAATTCCTTTATTGCATATTTTTTTCCGAGAAATTGGTGATAGACGAAACTGTAGCTGAGGTCTTATCCCGAAAGCGGAGAGAGCTAGCTAGCTGTTCCGAGAACAAACCTTATCTGTAAAGTTCGCTGCGGGCAAAAATCGAACCCGCGACCTACCGAGGTAACATCCGTCACTGGTTTCCATAGGTCTCCCACACTTGAGTTGGCAAATCATTTCCCACCATACACCATTGAGCATTGGATAAGATTTATATGCCTCCGTCTGAGGAGAAGCTATACGTAGACCTCACTGGTTTTTGACCTTCACCCGTGAAAATCGAAACTCCCCTGGCCTGAAAATTGTTAACACTTACCTACAAAGGTGTAATAAATTAGGTAGGTATTAATTTTTCCACCTGATAGCTGATATTGCTGGGCTGCCCAATTGATTGATTTCAAGTCGATCGTAAGACTGTATTGGAAATTCAAGTCGATCTTCCTCTAAAAAGGTTAGGTACCCCAGAGATATAGCCTAGAAACCCAGTAGCCGAGAATAATGGGCTTCAAAATGGATGTGGCACATAAGGGACTCGTATGGACAGCCTTTACGGAATAAATAAAAATTCGTATATATCTAAGTTATGCCTGCCTATCTACCTATATCTCAATTCATCATATTGAAATTGTCTGAAATACGTAGGTTATGGGCTTATTGGGTATGCTCAACTTACTGCTGTCAAAAACTTCTAAATGCACACTGCTGGGGACCATAAATTTGTTGCATCAACTCCTGAGACGGCTTTACATACACTTTTACAATTTGCCCTTTTATATCGAACCGCAAATCAAACGGAATGATTTCGGCGATTATACGTATGTCCATTAGATTTTATCACTTTTTTCCAAATCGCCCCAATGTTGTGGTCCCTTTTTCCTCGTTTTTATTCCCTCCGTCAGAATCCAACAGGATATTGATGATCTTAAACACCAAGGAAGTCATCATTAACACCTTCGTTATTGTCTTCTAATGGTTTCTGCGCTTGATTGGAGTGATCCTTGATATTTTCCAGGGCCAGAACTAGGAATCACTGGACGGGATTTAGTAGAACCTTAGAAGGGTCTTGCAAAAGGTTTCCTAGAAGGGTCTCACGAGGTTTCAATTCTTGTTAACACACTATGATTTTCGCTCGGTCGACCTTTATCCTAAACAAATAAAAGGTATGTTCACAGAACGGCTGGCTTTCTCTTATCCTGGTCCCTTTACATACCCTTTTACAATTTGCCCTTTTATATCGAACCGCAAATCAAGCGGAATGCTTTCGGCGATTATACGTATGTCCAATATTAGATTTTATCACTTTTTTTTCCAAATCGCCCCAATGTTGCGGTCCCTTTTTCCTCGTTTTTATTCCCTCCGTCAGAATCCAACAGGATATTGATGATCTTAAACACCAAGGAAGTCATCATTAACACCTTCATTATTGTCTTCTAATGGTTTCTGCGCTTGATTGGAGTGATCCTTGATATTTTCCAGGGCCAGAACTAGCTGCACGGGATTTAGTAGAACCTAGAAGGGTCTTGTAAAAGGTTTCCTAGAAGGGTCTTACGAGGTTTCAATTCTTGTTAACACACTATGATTTTCGCTCGGGCGAACTTTATCCTAAACAAATAAAAGGTATGTTCACAGAACGGCTGGCTTTCTCTAATCCTGGGAATCACTGCACGGGATTTAGTAGAACCTAGGAGGGTCTTGCAAAAGGTTTCCTAGAAGGGTCTCACGAGGTTTCAATAACACACTATGATTTTCGCTCGGGCGAACTTTATCCTAAACAAATAAAAGGTATGTTCACAGAACGGCTGGCTTTCTCTTATCCTGGTCCTTCTCTTCTCTTCAATTTTGGGACGATAAGTCCTCCGTTATTAAGGTGTGTACACACATAGTCAACGGCCGTCTATCGATATCGATCGACGCGACATCGACAGCCGGTCAACTATGATTTAACACAGATTGTCAACATCTTTTAACTTAAGTTTAGTTAACTTAAGGACTAACTAAAGAAAGATGTTGACAGGACTAGCTAGTCCTTAAGTTAACTAAAGAAAGATGTTGACAGGACTAGCTAGTTACCTTAAGGACTAGCTAGTTCTTAAGTTAACTAAAGAAAGATGTTGACAGGAATTCTAGAATTCCTTTCTACTAGTCAGCCCTGTGCCTCTTCTTCACAATAGATATTGGTTAGGTTGGTTAGTAGCTCCCGGGTTTACTTCGCTGTTCGCGATGACAAATTTGATTAATCGATCTCCCGTGATGAACACTTCAAACGTTTGTGCTCTTCAGTTCAAAAATAAAGGCGCTTACTTACCTATCATTCATTGTAAAACACTTCGTCCATCGTTTTTCCCGTGGGTAACGTCTCATGATGCTTGAGCTATTGCCCCTTTGGATCGCTAAATATTTTTTTTTTTTTCTTATATTAACCAAATAAATACACACCACATCACATGCCTTAACCCTTGGGATCAATAATTTGAAGAAACCATTTACTGATGAAAATTTGTAATGAAACTGACGCGAGCGAGCACCAGTTTCCAATGGTTAACTAAAGTTGGACAACGTGTCCCGTGGTTGGTATCCGGATGGGTGACCATCTGGACAAACGTTTCAACGGAATCAAACTGCTCCATCCGGTAATGAAGACTATGAAGAGGAAGCTCAATATACTTCAGATCTTGGGATTTTTAACTCCAAATAAATTACTCATTTGAAAAATTGCTCTTTGAAAAATCTTTGAGGTATCCGAGATCTGGTATAATAGATAGTCCCTTTTCGTTCTCAGCTATTTGTTTCAACCTAGTGGATTTTGAAGGCTATTGCAGTGGATCTTTAACTTTTTGGTTGTTCCGCGTATCATTCCAATTTCTTTTGTGTTTCGTTGTGTTTGGTAAAACATAATATTTATTATGACAGCTTTATCAACCTTTGGCGTGATTTTCTTTTTTAAGCAAAGGACTTTGAGCGGCATCTAAGATCATTCTTTAAGTAACAAGACTAAAAAATTGCCACTATCCAACAGCTACCTAAGCAGCTTATTACTAAACTTAGGTATATCTGAAAGCAGTGACGTCTTTGGCTTTAGTGGCAGGGTTCTCCTGAAGGAGTTCTTCCACTCAACTTTTTTTGGACAATGTACCTAATTTTGTAATTTTCTTTGATTTGTTTCAGGTATGTTTCTAAGGTGGAATATGTTCTCAAATTAGGGTAAGCTATGAATGGTAAGTTCAGCAGCCACTTCTTAGCATGTGTTTGGAATTGAGGAAGTAACTACACTGGAGGTTTGTTCAGGATGTGTGCAGTGGTGTTGCATACACAATCATGAATACCAGGCGCAACATTCTTATTGAGTTTTCAATGTTTGAGGTAGGTACCTACCATGTTGTAGGAGAGTGGGACTGACTGCAGTTACTTCCTCGTAAAAATTGTTGATGTTGGTAAAAGTTTCTTAAAAAAAAAAAAATCGGCACCTAACTGCCTAATGACAATTTTCTCAATTTCCCATTTTCATCACTTTTTCCCCCCAAGGATTTCAGTCCACCTAATAATTTTAGCGCCTATTAGGCCCTGAACTTTCCACGAGGCAATTTTTCTTTACCTTGAAAAACGCGAGGTATAGCGGCACATTAAATAATCATGAAGCTGTGAGTAGTTGGCTAAATATGCACCGTATTAATACCTACATCGTGAGGGAAAAAACTAGGGAAATGTTCCCTTTTGATCTTCCAACCATGTCTCATATTAATGGAAACCCAAGGGGGGGGGAAGAACAGGGAGGGAATGAATGGAAGGGGAGAGAAAGGGGAAAGTTGACGATGTAAAATCCCAAGTATAACCAGAATGCTGCCCTGCTAAAAAAGAGGGCAGTAAGTCCAAAATTTGACATTTTGAGTTATATATCTATACCCACGTATTTTTATGCGTAGAATTCAAAAAATGCATCAAAAACAGTCTACGAAAAAAAACAACGAAGATACAAGGAGCACAGACAAGGAAGAAGGCAGTATATCCCAAAATTATCTCTGCCATGCTAAAGAGCAAAGCAGTAAGCGCCAGACATTAAGAGACATTAAGAGAGAAAGCAGTATATCCATGGATATACTGCCTTCTTATTTACTATGAAGTTTTCTTGGATTTGCTGCTTTTTTTCGTAGTTGTGAACAGACTTATCAAGTGGATATACTGCCTTTCATATCTTGAATTCCAACAGAGGATATAGAATGAACAAAATGAAGAACATCAAATGAAAATAAACAACGTTTTAATGAAGAAGAAAGAAAAAGAGAAGAAGAAGAAGAAGAAGAAGAAGAAGACGCAGACGAAGAATAAAAAGAAGAAGAAGAACGAGAGAAGAAATGAAGGTCAAACAAGACAGTAAAACTGGTACATTATTATACATATACCTACTACTATACAAGAAAAACGAAAGACGAGGAATATGCAAAAATTTCATGTCCGAGGGGATTCCCTTATGTTACTTAAAGAAAGAAAGAAAGAAAGAAAGGAAGGAAGAAACAGACTTGAAACGAACTCTTAAAGTCCACAAAATACTTAGCAACAATAAATCCATCAAAATTTCCTCCATGACTATTTGACTTCTTCATTATTAGATGTCTAGATTTATCGACCTAGCCCATAATAACTCCTCGGGGATAATTTATCGTCCATGAGAGTAATAAAAAAGCAATTGAAAAGATACCTCAAAATCTTGTAGATTTATGGAGTGGGAATAAAAATGTTATAGTTAAAGTCCTTACCTAGCTCATGCAAATCCAATATAAAAGGCCACAATGATCCCTGGGTAAGTATTCAAAGGTTTTATGCTCCATCAACAATGGATCCAATTGAAATTTGAGGGGAACCATTTGATCCAAATGTGATTCAGTTTTTAACTTATGTAAATTCAGGGCCGTTATTATTTAGGTCTTCGGGGTCTTTGCCTTTATATGAACTCAAGGTTCAATCTTTATGTTTTGTGAAGGTCCTACGAATAACAGACATTTCAAAAATTACCTCAAGTCTATCTTAAGCGTATCTTTTATCTTGAGACACCAGGAAAAGGCAGAAGGCTACGAATATAATATTGTGGTCAAATTCTCAAACAATATTTCAGAAAAAATTGCATGCTTCGGATGAGATTTAAACCTACAATCTCCGGATTACCAGGCGGGCGTCTTGACCATTACACCACCAAGTTGGGAGTAGTTGTTGAATCCCTTTTGGGCATGGACCCACCTTAGCTCATTTTGTGCCCAAATTAATTTTTGGTGGATTTTTTTGGGGAAAGTTAAAATCAGAAATAAGTCATAACAAAAACTTACCACTGACCCCAAATATATTTGTTCCCATTTGGGATCAGCGGGCGCAAATGAGTTAGATTCAGCCCTGCTAATATTGCCAAAGCAATGAATGGTGATCTTGTGATCTACATAAAACCTTAGACGTCTTCATCTCAGTCACCTTGGAGCCCTGGAGGTATTCACACTTGGTGATACTCCTAGACTCGAGAGAGAGAGATTTGCCACAAAGGTCTGATGGCACCCTGCGAGGAAGATTATAAGGATCAGTGGACACACACACACTACCGTATTATTTATCTATGTATCATTTAGGTAAATCGTTATATGTTAGATATTATTATGTACTTTTATCTTATATGGTTGGAGATTTTCGAGAGCTACTCCATTCATAACAGCATAACACTTTTATCTATTTATTTATTAAAAAAATAATAATAAAAAATAACACGCTTTTTTACAATTTTCAGAAATAGCAATAAAAATAAGAAATGGGGTTTTTATTTGTCGACTAATAAGTACCCATACCCAATAATCCCAATATATATAAGTTTTGGCTTAAGATATCTTTTCCCCAAAGGGCTGGAAGCTCTCTTCATTGCTGAAGCCCTTTTGTTCGAAGAAGGGATTCGAACCCCGGTCCTCATTTCGTGTGACATCTGTTGTCACAAACCGCGCTTCTCTGTCACGCATCGGTGGAGTGCCACCCACGTGAAATTTTGTCACATCTTCACTCGAAATATTGACGGAATATTAATACATTTTGTACAGAAATAGATGCATATTTTATAGATTCAGTCCTGCTGATATTGCCAAAGCAATGAATGGTGATCTTGTGATCTACATAAAACCTTAGACGTCTTTATCTCAGTCACCTTGGAGCCCTGGAGGTATTCACACTTGGTGATACTCCTAGACTGGAGAGAGAGATTTGCCACAAAGGTCTGATGGCACCCTGCTAGGAAGATTATAAGGATCAGTGGACACACACACACTACCGTATTATTTATCTATGTATCATTTAGGTAAATCGTTATATGTTAGATATTATTATGTACTTTTATCTTATATGGTTGGAGATTTTCGAGAGCTACTCCATTCATAACAGCATAACACTTTTATCTATTTATTTATTAAAAAAATAATAATAAAAAATAACACGCTTTTTTACAATTTTCAGAAATAGCAATAAAAATAAGAAATGGGGTTTTTATTTGTCGACTAATAAGTACCCGGGACGATAAGACCTCCGTTATTAAGGTGTGTACACACATAGTCAACGGCCGTCTATCGATATCGATCGACGCGACATGGACAGCCGGTCAACTATCTTTTAACACAGATTGTCAACATCTTTCTTTAGTTAACTTAAGGACTAGAATTCCTTTCTACTTTAAGTCAGCCCTGTGCCTCTTCTTCACAATAGATATTGGTTAGGTTGGTTAGTAGCTCCCGGGTTTACTTCGCTGTTCGAAAGAGAGAGAGAGAGAGAGAGAGAAAGAGAGGAGATGGCATGTTTAACGAGGTGTTTAGAACAAGGAAATAAGTATTTTGTACTCTGGAATCTGGATTCTATGCATGGAATTGTCATTTTTATTTGATTTTCAAATGAATACTCTATGCTCTGCATGTGTTGCAGTTTGAGCTTTATGCTCTACGAAAGTAATAGAGTATTAAGTATAATTTCCTCCCAAGTACAAAAGAGACTCATCTAATACCGGCCATTCACACTCAGACCGTCTGACAGATCTAGGTATAGTTCTGTCAGACAATCTGAACGAGTGTGGCGGACTGGCGGAAGAAGATTGAGATCTAGGTCTGCCAGGCCGTCTGAGATATTGCGGTTTGAAGCTTTTTTTTGCCACACACTTTCCGATGGTCTGTCAGACGGACCCAGCTGGCCTTATGTGGTACAAGATCCAGGAAAACAACTGCTTATAAGGAAACGTAATTAAACTAAAATGCAGTGGTCACCTAAGCAAGGTCTACATTATGGTTAATCAACATGGCCTAAAAAGCAAGTCACACTGGTAACAGAAAGTCGTGCAAAGTCCGCTCTTGGCTCTCACAATATTCTTGACCACAATCACATGGCTAAGGAAAAGTCATTCGATACTCTTGTAATTTAGATTTTATCACTTTTTTTCCAAATCGCCCCAATGTTGTGGTCCCTTTTTCCTCATTTTTATTCCCTCCGTCAAAATCCAACAGGATATTGATGATCACACCAAGGAAGTCATCATTAACACCTTCGATATTGTCTTCTAATGGTTTCTGCGCTTGATTGGAGTGATCCTTGATATTTTCCAGGGCCAGAATTAGGAATCACTGGACGGGATTTAGTAGAACCTAGAAGGGTCTTGCAAAAGGTTTCCTAGAAGGGTCTCACGAGGTTTCAATTCTTGTTAACACACTATGATTTTCGGGGCGAAATTTATCCTAAACAAATAAAAGGTATGTTCACAGAACGGCTGGCTTTCTCTTATCCTGGTCCTCCTCTTCTCTTCAATTTTGGGACGATAAGACCTCCGTTATTAAGGTGTGTACACACATAGTCAACGGCCGTCTATCGATATCGATCGACGCGACATCGACAGCCTCTTGTAATGATACCTGGGTCACAATGAGCATGATACTCTCAATGATAGTAATAGTCATATTGATGATAATAATAATGATATTCATGATAGTATTGATAATAATATTGATAGTTATGATAATAATATTGATATTCACGATAGTAATAATGATATTCATGATAGTATTGATAGAATGAATGGCATAGCCGTGAGACTTTGTGTTTCCGACTTCTGACACGGGTAAGACACCTACACTCAGTCATATTGATGATGATAATAATAATGATATTCATGATAATATTATTAATATTTATATTATTTATGATAGTATTGATAATAATATTGATAGTAATGATAGGTAATAATATTGATATTCATGATAGTATTGATAGAATGAATGGCATAGCCGTGAGACTTTGTGTTTCCGACTTCTGACACGGGTAAGACACCTACACTTAGGGCTCCTGTAAGTGGAGGTGTGCTCACCTAACTACGAACATACCTACAACACCTGACCTTTAGACATGGTTGAACCTATGGACCCATCCAAGGGAGACGGCTACATTCCTGAGTCTACTGGTTGAGGAAACGGACGAGGAGGATTTATGACAAAGAGGGGCACCGCTACAACAACAACCTTTAGGCATATCTTCAACAAAACCTCGCCTGACCTTTAGACATACCTATAACACCAGATACACAGAACTTTTCTGGATTGTTCTAGTTTTGGTGAATGACATTTGACTGAGCCATCTCTGTTGTAATTTTTTGGAGACCTTTTAAATCGGACCCGAAAAGAAGGTACGAGTAGTTCCTATTTTGTCACCATAGACAATCCCTATAATTAGGCTTGCCAAATATCCAAAATGTCGATTCGGGACGCGAATCCGCGAACATAATTGCCAAATCCGCGAACATATTTGACTGAGCCATCTCTGTTGTAATTTTTTGGAGACCTTTTAAATCGGACCCGAAAAGAAGGTACGAGTAGTTCCTATTTTGTCACCATAGACAATCCCTATAATTAGGCTTGCCAAATATCCAAAATGTCGATTCGGGACGCGAATCCGCGAACATAATTGCCAAATCCGCGAACATAATCGCAAAATCCGCGAACAAAATCGCCAAATCCGCGAAAATAATCGCGAAATCCGCGAAAATAATCGCGAAATCCGCGAAAATAATCGCGAAATCCGCGAAAATAATCGCGAAATCCGCGAAAATAATCGCGAAATCCGCGAAAATAATCGCGAAATCCGCGAAAATAATCGCGAAATCCGCGAAAATAATCGCGAAATCCGCGAAAATAATCGCGAAATCCGCGAAAATAATCGCGAAATCCGCGAAAATAATCGCGAAATCCGCGAAAATAATCGCGAAATCCGCGAAAATAATCGCGAAATCCGCGAAAATAATCGCGAAATCCGCGAACATAATCGCCAAATCCGCGAACAAAATCACCAAATCCGCGAACATAATCGCGAAATCCGCGAAAATAATCGCGAAATCCGCGAACATAATCGCGAAACCCGCGAACATAATCGCCAAATCCGCGAACAAAATCACCAAATCCGCGAACATAATCGCGAAATCCGCGAAAATAATCGCGAAATCCGCGAACATAATCGCGAAACCCGCGAACATAATCGCCAAATCCGCGAACAAAATCACCAAATCCGCGAACATAATCGCGAAATCCGCGAAAATAATCGCGAAATCCGCGAACATAATCGCGAAACCCGCGAACATAATCGCCAAATCCGCGAACAAAATCACCAAATCCGCGAACATAATCGCGAAATCCGCGAAAATAATCGCGAAATCCGCGAACATAATCGCGAAACCCGCGAACATAATCGCCAAATCCGCGAACAAAATCACCAAATCCGCGAACATAATCGCGAAATCCGCGAAAATAATCGCGAAATCCGCGAACATAATCGCGAAACCCGCGAACATAATCGCCAAATCCGCGAACAAAATCACCAAATCCGCGAACATAATCGCGAAATCCGCGAAAATAATCGCGAAATCCGCGAACATAATCGCGAAACCCGCGAACATAATCGCCAAATCCGCGAACAAAATCACCAAATCCGCGAACATAATCGCGAAATCCGCGAAAATAATCGCGAAATCCGCGAACATATGAACGGGACGCCGGGACACCCCCTGAAATTCGGGACTGTCCCGGCCAATTCGGGACGTTTGGCAAGCCTACCTATAATAAGATCTACCTTAGTACTAGTAAATGAGTATTTCAGCAGCTTTTCTTTCATAGTAAGTTTTCCGTGGTATAGGATACCGTGCCCTGAATATATCATTCGTTGAGGGAGGTATATTTTAATTAGGTACATAGTATTTCAGCAGCCTTTCTTTCATAGTAAGTTTTCCGTGGTATAGGATACCGTGCCCTGAATATATCATTCGTTGAGGGAGGTATATTTTAATTAGGTACATGAGACTTGAGTCATACCCGCATTAGATTTGCCCTGGTAACTATGTGTCCCTACAACCTACTGGGAAAAGAGAAGCTCCGAAGTCTTATATTATCCTCTATGAATTCATTTGGTGGTACCTATTTCCCAATGAATGAAAGAGAAGGACATTGTGGTTTCGGTTGTAAGTTACTAAGTTGAGTTCCCACAGCGATGTTGTGAATCTGCATCAGGCGACATTTGATACCCATCACCATCAGAACCCACATAGTGTTTGTTCTGCATAAATATCACAAATTAATATTTTAATAATATTTCGTATGAGAATTAAGATCGAACAAAGTTTTGATTTTTTTTTTTATTATTTAATTAGGAATGTCTAACCTGTATCTTGAACTCCAGTTGTTGGGCATAGGAGTACCTACCTATGGTATATAGGTATAGGTCTGTATACGAGTATTTGACCATTTTGTTCATGTGTCTTGTGAGAACTGATGGCAATTTTCATTCTCAAATAGCCAAGTCTCAGCTCTCTCTCACTCATAATTTTAGCAAGGGACCTACCCCTCTCCTTGCTGTTTTACTCAGTGTCTTTTGCTATCTTGCCAAAGTATACCATTTGCCCAGTCGCCACTACGGTAGAGATTGTATTTATTTATTTGGATTTATTTATTCTTATTATTTTTTATTTTTTCTCAACTTGATCGATTGAAATCCAAATCAAGATGTGAAACCCAGTAACCGTGCGAGATTTTCATACACCGTCTAGCTGACAACAATATTATGACTTATGACACTAGTATACCTATAGTATAAGTTGCCACACATGTGATACATAATTATGTACATATATAACCAGTATGTATTTCTATGTATAATATGCCATAAGGCACAAGTCCTGTAGATTGGCGACTGTCCGGTTGGTGTGGCGGTATTACTTACCTACCTATGTAGAGAAGGTGAGAATGTAGGTACCTACAATAAGTAATTGATTGTGTTTTTCCCTGCTAACTCTACTCAGAGTACTGAGATTAAACAAAGAAAGACAGATTTGTTTCTGAAGAATCAAAGGAAAGACAGGGGAAAAATAAAATAAAATAAAGAAATAATATACACACTTTATTAGAAAGTAAAAATAAGCGCAATACAAATTCAAGAAATGAAAAACGAAATTAAGAATATCTGAAACTTCGAAGTAGAAACACAAAAGAAAATTAAAGTTATAAATAACGTAAAGAAGTTGAAGAGAAAATAAATAAAAACCATATTTTCTATTTGAGACCGAGAAGCTTTTATGTTTTAAAAGAAAACAAAAAGCTTTGTCATTAGTGTATTAAGAAATGAAGAAGTCATAATAAAAGTTGTAAGTGGACTACAGGATCGGTAGAAATCCTTGGCATACAGTATTGCATTGAAGCCAAAAAAGAAAGTTGTAAGTGGACTACAGGATCGGTAAAAATCCTTGGCATACAGTATTGCATTGAGGCCAAAAAAGACACATTGAGGCCAAGTTCCTTTTGTTAGCCAGCCTAGGTCCCGCCCGGAGCCAAAAAAGACACATTGAGGCCAAAAGTTCCTTTTGTTAGCCAGCCTAGGTCCCGCCCGGTTCGAACTTTATCCCAAACAGATAAGGTTCCGGAAAGGCTGGCTTTCCTGTCCTCCTTCTGTCGATGCCGTCGATTTCGGGACGGTAAGACCTCCATTGTTACAGCTCCCTCCATAAAACCTCTTTAAAAAATAAATAACATTAAATAGATTTTTGTAATTCCGCCAAGTAATCATAGAAAGCTCGTTGCGGTCCAAATACACGTGATGCACTCCAAAGAAAAAATAAGAAAATCAACATAAAAGTGATCGAATTTCAACCATACCGCCCGGGGCGAACTTTAACAGATAAGGTTCCTTCTCGGAAAGGCTGGCTTTCCTGTCCTCCTTCTGTCGATGTCGTCGATTTCGGGACGGTAAGACCTCCATTGTTACAGCTCCCTCCATAAAACCTCTTTGAAAAATAAATAACATTAAATAGATTTTTGTAATTCCGCCAAGTAATCATAGAAAGCTCGTTGCGGTCCAAATATACGTGATGCGCTTCGAAAAAAATAAGAAAATCAACATAAAAGTGATCGAATTTCAACCATCGCACATTCATCATCCGAAAGACTTGTTGATAATAATGAATTCAAAGTTTTGACTTTTTAATATTCTGATAGGAGAGAGAGGGCTGGGAATTCAGGGGGTGGGGGAGCTTCATAACTAGCATTCAGCCACACGGGGTTGCCTGCATTGGGGTGCTCACAGGGCGCGAAATTAAGCTACTTTCTACTTGTTTTTTTTTTTTTTTCATATTTCACACTTGTCCGAACATGATTATTATCCGGCGTAATCTTTCAATGTCACAATATTCTCTTCTGAGTTTTTTTTTACATAAAATGAAACTGTATTTTTACATAAATATGAAATTGTATTTTACATATTATAAATATGAGAAAAACATGTTGGGATGAATATGGAAATTAGGTACCTATGTTGACGTTTTTCTTGAATGTAGATCGTCTGATGAGGGATAGGAGGGTGCTAGTTAGGTATGGGAGGCAAAAGAGGAAAATGAAGATTTACAGTCTCACCTTGCACCTGAAAACAGATTATTCTAGTTGTGGGTTTCATTTTATACGATTAGAGAGCAATTTAAGGGGTAATTTTGCATACTATCCAACAATATGTGGGTGTATAGATTTGTACCTAACTAAACATCTCTCAACCAAATCCCAAAAAGATACATACATCCAGCTCCCAAATGGTCTCGAATATTATATAAGTACCTACCGACCTACTTGAACCAGAATCTAACAAACATCCTAATCAAAACTATACCCTAATACCTACCTTTCACATATTCGCATAGGGCACAAGCATTCCTCTCTACAATTTCCGAAACCTGTCAATATCCCATGATCTGATCAATATAAAAGGAATGCGTACGTATAATATGTAGTTGCAAAAAATAAATAAATATACTCGAAAATTCAATAATGTGTATTTATTTCGATAGTTTCACAACGGTAGGTATACAAACATCTCATGAATGGGGTAATATTTGAATATAATAGACTTCGAAGAGTAGAAGAGAAGCCTTGATTGTAACAATCAAAATCAAGGGTCCTCTTAGCCTATTGAATGAAGTTCATAAATTTGTGTGTCACAGATCCCCTCGCATGGGATCACTCCAGGTGATTGTGTGAAGGGTTTTGTTCAGAAACCATTAAATCACTCGGGATAGGAAGGTACACATTCTTGGCTTGGGATTTTAGATTAGAAGGAAGTCAAAACAGTCCCTGCTTGAGACTTTTCATCGCACAGAATGACCTACTTGTATGATGAGTCTAAAGAGCCAAAGTAATCTGGTGGTTGCAAATTCAACACAAAAGTTTACTGGAAATTACTGATAAATAGCCCAAATTTTTGATTGTTACAAGGTGAAGTGTTTTATGGACAAACATTTGACAAGTCTTGGAACCCCTAAAAAAGTACCCATAAAAGTCCTCAACAGTCCTCTTAGCAAACACTAACGCCACATGTCATGAGGAAATACACAAATGTCACCAGCAAAAACATAATCAAGTGGATGGAATAAGTGCTTTTCTGTTCTTCAACTTGTCTTCTGCCCCATTTCTGTCATCGCCTAATCAAACGATATAGCAGAAGGTAAAGTGTTTTATGGACAAACATTTGACAAGTCTTGGAACCCCTAAGAAAGTACCCATAAAAGTCCTCAACAGTTCTCTTAGCAAACACTAACGCCACATGCCATGAGGAAATACACAAATGTCAGCAAAAACATACCTAATCAAGTGGATGGAATAAGTGCTTTTCTGTTCTTCAACTTGTCTTCTGCCCCATTTCTGTCATCGCCTAATGAGGTGAAGTGTTTTATGGACAAACATTTGACAAGTCTTGGAACCCCTAAGAAAGTACCCATAAAAGTCCTCAATAGTTCTCTTAGCAAACACTAACGCCACACGTCATGAGGAAATACACAAATGTCACCAGCAAAAACATAATCAAGTGGAGTAAGTGCTTTTCTGTTCTTCAACTTGATGTCTTCTGCCCCATTTCTGTCATCGCCTAATCAAACGATATAGCAGGACTGATAAGTCAAAAACACGCCTTCCCAAGTCATACAAAGTCAAATCATCAAACTCCCTGTCTTTCCCCCTTTGGCCTCAATTTTCCCATTTCTTGGTTACACTTTGGTGAGTGCTTTTCTGTTCTTCAACTTGTCTTCTGCCCCATTTCTGTCATCGCCTAATCAAACGATATAGCAGGACTGATAAGTCAAAAACACGCCTTCCCAATTCATACAAAGTCAAATCATCAAACTCCCTGTCTTTCCCCCTTTGGCCCTAATTTTCCCCCCTGGCCTCAATTTTCCCATTTCTTGGTTACACTTTGGTGAACTTTCCATATCGTAATTTGTTTGCTTTGCCTTCGATAATTTGTTGTACAGAAAAGGAGGGATGTTTTTTTTTCTTAGAAAAGAAAAAAAGTCATTTACAAATGGAGGTTTTCAAGCTTTCAAAAGAACACAAGTGTGTATATATTTTACATAATGGGTAGGTAAGTAGATTAGAAGATATAGGTAGGTACAAGAGTGTATTCTGAGTGTTTCTTTGGTAGGGCGATGATTCCTGAATGGGGAAAGTGACATCTCCACCAATATTTTAAACAATATGCCATTTGAAATAGGTTAGAGAACACAAGTGTGTAGGTATATATTTTACATAATGTGTAGGTAAGTAGATTAGAAGATATAGGTATAGGTAGGTACAAGAGTGTAATCTGAATGTTTCTTTGGTAGGGCGATGATTCCTGAATGGGGAAAGTGACATCTCCACCAATATTTTAAACAATATGCCATTTGAAATAGGTTAGGTAGGTACTTAAGGAAAGAGCACATCCACCAATAGCAGTAAGTTACCTATAGAAAAATTAAGAATTTAAAAAGACAAGAAAAACATTATTGTTATCCACTTCCACAGTCCTTTCATACTCCTTCAAAAGCTTCGTCTCAAGCCTAAAAAAAAAAACTTCACATAAAATTCCCCCGTAAAATACCGACACCATCATCTTTTTTTCTCTTTGTCCCACCTTCGCCTTCCTAATCATAAATCTCGTATCATAACCATAATCCGAACATGAAATATTCAAAGCTTGAAAAAGTTCAAAAACGCGTCGAGTGGCGATACACGGTGGTTGATAATAACATCAAAAGCCCGACCAGGGGAGGCTGGTGTGGGACTTTTTCTTCTCAAGAGATCGAAGGGATTTTTTTAAACAAAAATTATTAATTAACTCACGGCAAAGAGGCTGTTTTCAATTGTCAAAGAAGAAAAGAGTTTTTTTCCAAAATTCTTCTCATTGAAGATTCCTATTCTTTAATCGAAATTTGACGTCCAAAATCGAAATTTAACCGAATTTCGGGGAAATTTCACTTCCAAAATTCCTCCACCCTAGTTGCAGCTTCGGCCTCCCCCGTAAGGTCGTCACTGAATTCGACACAAGTTCGAAACTTCGCTTTTAGCTCACGCCTATCGACCAATAAGCGTCCGCGAAATGCACGCAAGCGTAACTGTTCGCGAACGCGTTATTTCTGTACATAAACATTCGTGTTCTATTATTTTCACTTTTTTTTCTCTCTCCTCTTTTTTTTCTAATTCCAATTTTTTTCCTCTCCACAGACAAGAGCTGCTTTTTTTTCAAACAAAAAAACCTACACAGTTTTGTTTTCCCTGGCAAAAATTCCCAAAAGAATTGAATATGTTCCCCCAGCCATTCGGAGGGAAAATATTCTATTTATGGTTTTGTATTTTTTTTATTCGAGTTTAAAATACATGTATGTTAGGTACCTATAGTGAGATAACTCACTCTTCCATTGTGCCTCCTATAGCGTGGGGTTTCAAACAAAAAAACCTACACAGTTTTGTTTTCTCTGGCAAAAATTCCCTAAAGAATTGAATATGTTCCCCCAGCCATCCGGAGGGAAAATATTCTATTTATGGTTTTGTATTTTTTATTCGAGTTTAAAATACATGTATGTTAGGTACCTATAGTGAGATAACTCACTCTTCCATTGTGCCTTCTATAGCGTGAATTTGAGTTGCAGACACCAGAATATCTGATAATACATGGAAATTTGTTGACATAATAAGGGACTACATCCCTTTTCTGGACAGCCTGAAGTTCTAAACAAAGACAATTAGGCAATATAAGTAGGTACTGTACGCTATACTACAAAAAAAAAAAAAAAAAAAAGCTTTTGAATATGTTCCCCCAGCCATCCGGAGGAAAAATATTCTATTTATGGTTTTGTATTTTTTTATTCGAGTTTAAAATACATGTATGTTAGGTACCTATGGTGAGATAACTCACTCTTCCATTGTGCCTCCTATAGCGTGGGGTTTGGGGCCCTGTGTGATGTGAATGTATTTGAGTTGCAGACACCAGAATATCTGGTAATATATGGAAATTTGTCGACATAATAAGGGACTACATCCCTTTTCTCGACAGCCTGAAGTTCTAAACAAAGACAATTAGGCAGTATAAGTAGGTACTGTACGCTATCTATAGCGTGGGGTTTGGGGCCCTGTGTGATGTGAATGAATTTGAGGTGCAGACACCAGAATATCTGGTAATATATGGAAATTTGTTGACATAATAAGGGACTACATCCCTTTTCTCGACAGCCTGAAGTTCTAAACAAAGACAATTAGGCAGTATAAGTAGGTACTGTACGCTATAATACAAAAAAAATTACAGTTCTTATAACGAATTGACCTATGCCATGGCTGATTTTTGACCCATCAATCAGCATTTTCCTGCCCCTTGGGTGAGCCAGAATTCCTCAGTTTCAAGTGGTTTGGAAACACCCAGTGAAATCCACTCATGTGGAAAACTGATCTCTGTTAAGTTTGAGTACCTAGTTTATAGATTTCTCACTAATTATGTTTCAACAAGCCCCGGTACTGATAAATGTGTCACCATAGTGTTAGTCAATCCGAAAGGTACCTAGTTTATAGATTTCTCACTAATTATGTTTCAACAAGCCCCGGTACTGATAAATGTGTCACCATAGTGTTAGTCAATCCGAAACCAGACCGTGATTTGTCATGAGTTCATGACACAGAGATTGAGAGTTAACCCTCTCCGGATTCTTTAATCTCACCAATCTTGGACTCTCGCCTAAACAGGAGGGCGTGGGTTCGATCCCAGCCGAGGTAGGTGCTAGTTAGGTATGGGATGCAAAAGAGGAAAATGAAGATTTACAGTCTCACCTTGCACCTGAAAACAGATTATTCTAGTTATGGGTTTCATTTTATACGATTAGAGAGCAATTTGAGGGATAATTTAGCATATAATCCAACAATATTTGGGAGTATATGTTTGTACCTAACTAAATATCTATCAACCAACTTCCGAAAAGATGCTTCTAGCTCCCGAATGGTCTCAAACATTTTATAAGTACTTGCATATAAGTACATTTTATAAGTACCTACTAACAAACATAATAATCAAAACTGTGCCAAGATATGGTGCCTACCTCTCACACATTCGCACAGGGCACAAGCATACCCCTCTACAATATACAAAACCTGTCAATATCCCATGATATGATCAATATAAAAGAAATACGTACGTATATGTTAGTTGCAAAAAATAAATAAATATACTCGAAAATTCAATAATGTGTATTTATTTCGATAGTTTCACAACGGTATACAAACATTCATTTTATACGATTCGAGAGCAGTTTGAGGGGTAATTTAGCATACAATCCAACATTATGTGGGTGTATAGATTTGTACCTAACTAACCATCTCTCAACCAAATCCCAAAAAGATACATACATCCAGCTCCCAAATGGTCTCGAATATTTTATAAGTACCTACCTACCTACTTGAACCAGAATCTAACAAACATCCTAATCAAAACTATACCCATAATACCTACCTTTCACATCATATTCGCATAGGGCACAAGCATTCCTCTCTACAATATCCAAAACCTGTCAATATCCCATGATCTGCTCAATATAAAAGGAATACGAACGTATGTAGTTGCAAAAAATAAATAAATGAACTTAGGTACTCGAAAATTCAATAATGTGTATTTATTTCGATAGTTTCACAACGGTATACAAACATCTCATGAATGGGGTAATATTTGAATATAATAGACTCCGAAGAGTAGAAGAGAAGCCTTGATTGTAACAATCAAAATCAAGGGTCCTCTTAGTCTATTGAATGAAGTTCATAAATTTGTGTGTCACAGATCCCCTCGCATGGGATCACTCCAGGTGATTGTGTGAAGGGTTTTGTTCAGAAACCATTAAATCACTCGGGATAGGAAGGTACACATTATTGGCTTGGGATTTTAGATTAGAAGGAAGTCAAAACAGTCCCTGCTTGAGACTTTTCATCGCACAGAATGACCTACTTGTATGATGAGTCTAAAGAGCCAAAGTAATCTGGTGGTTGCAAATTCAACACAAAAGTTTACTGGAAATTACAGATAAATAGCCCAAAATTTTGATTGTTACAAGGTGAAGTGTTTTATGGACAAACATTTGACAAGTCTTGGAACCCCTAAAAAAGTATACCCATAAAAGTCCTCAATAGTCCTCTTAGCAAACACTAACGCCACATGTCATGAGGAAATACACAAATGTCACCAGCAAAAACATAATCAAGTGGATGGAATAAGTAGAGAATGACCTACTTGTATGATGAGTCTGAAGATCCAAAGCCAAAGTAATCTGGTGGTTGCAAATTAAACACAAAAGCCCACTGGAAATTACAGATAAATAGCCAAAGGTATGGTGTATTATGGACAAACATTTGACAAGTCTTGGAACCCCTAAAAACGTACCCATAAAAGTCCTCAATAGTCCTCTTAGCAAACACTAACGCCACACGTCATGAGGAAATACACAAATGTCACCAGCAAAAACATACCTAATCAAGTGGATGGAATAAGTGCTTTTCTGTTCTTCAACTTGTCTTCTGCCCCATTTCTGTCATCGCCTAATCAAACGATATAGCAGGACTGATAAGTCAAAAACACGCGTTCCCAAGTCATACAAAGTCAAATCATCAAACTCCCTGTCTTTCCCCCTTTGGCCTCAATTTTCCCATTTCTTGGTTACACTTTGGTGTGTAATTCTGTATCTGTGAAGCCTTATACCTAACTTTTTTCCTGAAATAAAATAAATTATATCAAAAACATTTACCTATCACCTACATACATATTTATTGTTCCAGATTTTACAATGAGATTAATATCGTCATCGCTTGGTACCAAGTATTAGATATTTATCTTTGTTTTTATTGTTCCAACTATCTGTTGTGATACAAATGAGTGGCAACTTGGTTTTGCCTGGCCCCAATTTGATCAGCCGACCAGAACTAAATATCTAAGTGATTGACTAATGCTAGAGAACCATAAGAATATTTGGTAATATCTACCGATCTATGTCTGCCTGATATTTGTGAATTGCTTTAGTCACATTGATAATAATGGCAAGTGTAGAAATTAGATCTGAGAATGTCTCTGCTAAATATTCGCACGTGATTTAAACCACATCGATGAATTGAAAAAGCAAAAAAATATTGAAAAAAAAAACTAGGCACTTGGAAGGGTACCCCTACTTAATAAGTATTTAGTTCGGTATTACTCGTAAGGTACTTTATCAAAAATTATTTGGTAGAGAGGATTTCTGGTGAAAGAAGCATTTTCTAGGAACAAAATTATTTTTTCCTACTCAAAAACCAAGAATTTACTGACAATGAAAATTGCGTAAGCTGGATCGGACCAAAGATAATTAATTTTGGTGTAGACGTCTCTACGTTTTAGGACCATTGGAAAACGTCTAATTTTTCTCATTTATGACCTAATTTTCATTTAAATTTCCAAAATTAAATGACAATTTTACTGATTTTCCCCTGTTTTAGGTCACGGCGGGAAAAAGTCTAATTTTTCTCATTTATGACCTAATTTTCTTATAAATTTCCAAAAATAACTAACAATTTCCCTGATTTTTTCCGTTGTTTCAGGTCACGGCGGCGTCAATCAACTAGGCGGGGTTTTCGTCAACGGACGTCCTCTGCCCGACGTCGTGCGTCAACGGATCGTCGAACTGGCTCATAACGGCGGTCTGCTGTCTGCTAAATATTCGCACGTGATTTAAACCACATCGATGAATTGAAAAAGTAAAAAATTTTTTACGACTTTGATCCTATGGGGTTGTGGAAGAAATTGAGGGAGCACCATTGGAAAATTGGGCGGTAGGTAGGTAGTACAAGAAACTTGAAGAAAGAGGTTTAAAAAAATGTTTAATAGAAGGAACTGTAAGTGATAAGACCTTATCGTTCCGAAATCGAATAGAAAAGGAGAGGATAGAAGAAAGCCAGCCGGGAGGGAGTTCAACCCGCGACTTAGCACTTAGAAGGCAGGTGAGCTACCCTCTGATGTAACTAGGCTGCCACAAGAAACCATTAATATACTGTTAATATTGAACGTACATTAAACGGTCCATTTGATGAACACTTGTGAATTCAACAGACAGTAACAGACTAACAGCTCACTCAACTATGTATACTTATACAAAAAGATTTCCCTATACCAAATATTTGTGGCCTAGCCTCTCAACTTGAGAACGAAATGAATTCAAAGAGACCTCAAAGAAAAAGATGAAACTTTTCTCAGCGAATTATTGTCAAATATAATTTTGATTTGATATTTTCATCAGTGGGGGAGAACATCCTGAAAGGGGGAAGAGGACAAATTTCAGTTGACAGGAAGCCACAAATATGAAGGCCGGGAGGGAATTCAACCCGCGACTTAGCACTTAGAAGGCAGGTGAGCTACCCTCTGATGTAACTAGGCTGCCATAAGAAACCATTAATATACTGTTGTTAATATTGAACGCACATTAAACGGTCCATTTGATGAACACTTGTGAATTCAACAGACAGTAACAGACTATCAGCTCACTCAACTATGTATACTTATACTAAAAGATTTCCCTATACCAAATATTTGTGGCCTAGCCTCTCAACTTGAGAACGAAATGAGTTCAAAGAGACCTCAAAGAAAAAAATGAAACTTTTCTCAGCGAATTATTGTCATTATATTTGATTTGATATTTTCATCAGTGGGGGAGAACATCCTGAAAGGGGGAAGAGGACAAATTTCAGTTGACAGGAAGCCACAAATATGAAAACTAGCGATTATCGTTATGGTTACGATGCGACGATACAGTGCGTTATCCGATTATAACGGACCGATCAGTTCAAGAACGATACCTCAAATCGCCACAATGCAAACTTTTAGTTGATTTCTCCGTAATCGTCACAAATTAGGAGAATTCTTGTGATTTATTTGTGCGGCCCCATAACCTGCAAAGCTGGATCCGAACAGTTTGGGCCTTTTCTCGCTTCGATCCGCGTCCACAATGCAAACTTTTAGTTGATTTCTCCGTAATCGTCACAAATTAGGAGAATTCTTGTGATTTATTTGTGCGGCTCCATAACCTGCAAAGCTGGATCCGAACAGTTTGGGCCTTTTCTCGCTTCGATCCGCGGCCATGGACTTATCAACCGCCTACCGATATAATCAAAACATGATGGAATACTACACATGTAAGTTATCATGCACTCTTTTTCGGCGCTTTAACACTACGGACGGTAGAAAATATTTTTGTCATTAAATTGTACCACATAGATAGGTAGTAGAATTTTCATGGAAAATAGAATGAATGTTGGATTATTTATCAAGACGATGGAGATTAGGAGACGGTGCACGGTGTCTATTATTTTCAAATGAAACTTTTCTTAAAGGCTTTGTATATTGAATTGTTTGAACTCGACTAACATTTTGAAATTCATTAAATTAAATTATCGTGAATTATTTGAAATCGACTAAAATTTGAAATTAATCAAATTATCACCGTTTCAAAATTGGGGAAAGGATAACTACAGTACCCTCTTTTTTGGCGCTTTAACACTACGGACGGTAGAAAATATTTTGGTCATTAAATTGTACCACATAGATACCTAGTAGAATTTTCATGGAAAATATAATGTTGGATTATTTATCAAGACGATTGAGATTAGGAGACGGTGCACGGTGTCTATTATTTTCAAATGAAACTTTTTCTTAAAGGCTTTGTATATTGAATTGTTTGAACTCGACTAACATTTTGAAATTCATTAAATTGAATTATCGTGAATTATTTGAAATCGACTGAAATTTGAAATTAATTAAATTATCACCGTTTCAAAATTGGGGAAAGGATAACTACAGTAACATAAATGGATGAAGTATCACCCAAATGTTGAACTCTAGTGCCACCAGTAACTCCCTTCTTGGGATAGGAACTTTCTGTACCTACATAAGTTCTGTACCTACAATATACTTTGTATTTGTATCTATTTAAAAAGATCATGATGGTTACTTTACTTGGTAGACGAGAAATCAAAAGGAGTAGAAATCTGCTGAAAGTTTACCTCGATGGTATTAGTGAAGTTAATGAGAAACTACAGTAACATAAATGGATGAAGTGTCTCCCAAATGTTGAGCTCTAGTGCCACCAGCAACTCCCTTCTTGGGATAGGAACTTTCTGTACCTACATAAGTTCTGTACCTACAATATACTTTGTATCTATTTAAAAAGATCATGGTTACTTTACTTGGTAGACGAGAAATCAAAAGGAGTAGAAATCTGCTGAAAGTTTACCTCGATGGTATTAGCGTTGAAGTTAATGAGACAAAATGTCATACAAAGATCTTGATTGAGATGTAATGTTATGCAAGTCATGTCAAGACACGAAGAGTTCTAGGGAAACAAGGATTTCATTAGATGAGTCTCTAGCCATGGAATGATTTCAAAATGTGATCTTTGAGTTTGAGATGGTTTGAATCTTGATTTGCATCTCGGAGTTCATTATCAGACTTATCAGAAATCCATCATCAAGCTCTGGAGACATTTGAATAAAATGAGAAATAATAGTACTGCAAACATGCAGGATGTTTATTTCATTTTTGTCAATATGTGATCTTTGAGTTTGAGATGGTTTGAATCTTGATTTGCATCTCGGAGTTCATTATCAGAAATCCATCAAGCTCTGGAGACATTTGAATAAAATGAGAAATAATAGTACTGCAAACATGCAGGATGTTTATTTCATTTTTTAATTATTATAATATTCTGGTTTTTAGCCATGTCCTGTTATAGGTAGCTAATATCCTGTTTTTGGAATGTATAGGTAATAGACCTTTTTTACTTTCTATTACTACAGTATAGCGAGCTATACTAGTTTTTTTAGTTTTCCAAAATACTTATTGCCTTTTTATCTTCCTAAAATTTGTAATGGAATTATCCTCGGAGAGCTATTCTTACCTAGGTATTTGTTTATTTTTAATTCTAATTGGATCATTTGCTCTAATTCTGTATCCGAAGCCTAACTTTTTTCCTGAAATAAAATTAACTATATCATAATCATTTATCACTTATTTATTGTTCCAGATTTTTATCGTCATCGTTTAGTAATAAATATTCGATATTTATCTTTGTTTTTATTGTTCCAACTATCTGTTGTGATACAAATGAGTGGCAACTTGGTTTTGCCTGGCCCCAATTTGATCAGTCTAATGGAATGATCCTCGGAGAGCTATTCTTACCTAGGTATTTGTTTATTGTTAATTTTACTAATTGGATCATTTGCTGTAATTCTGTATCTGAAGCCTTATACCTAACTTTTTTCCTGAAATAAAATAAATTATATCAAAAACATTTACCTATCACCTACATATTTATTGTTCCAGATTTTACAATGAGATTAATATCGTCATCATTTAGTAATGAGTATTCGACATTTATCTTTGTTTTTATTGTTCCAACCTTCCAACTATCTGTTGTGATACAAATGAATGGCAACTTGGTTTTGCCTGGCCCCAATTTGATCAACCGACCAGAACTAAATATCTAAGTGATTGACTAATGCTAGAGAACCATAAGAATATTTGGTAATATCTACCGATCTATGTCTGCCTGATCAGGCTTGGAATAAAAGGGGGGGAAAAGAGAGCAGCAGGAAAAGAGCTGTCTCCACTAAAAATTAGTGGATGGTCTCTCTCCTCTTCAGATTTTCCTGAGTAGGCCCCTGTCAAGATTGCTTGTCATCAAAATAACGTCATATTTATTTATATATTTTTTAACCTCTAAAAGGGAGTTCAGGCTTGGAATAAAAGGGGGGGAAAAGAGAGCAGTAGGAAAAGAGCTGTCTCCACTAAAAATTAGTGGATGTCTCTCTCCTCTTCGGATTTTCCTGAGTAGGCCCCTGTCAAGATTGCTTGTCATCAAAATAACGTCATATTTATTTATATATTTTTTAACCTCTAAAAGGGAGAGCAACCTACATAACTATAGGCTGGTCAGAGAAGAGGGAAGCTTAGAGATTTCAGATTTGGAAATGTAATATGAAGACAAATAGTGTCTTTCTAAAGAGAAAAATAATAATCTATGAGTCGAATTTTATTAATATTTCTCTTTGTATGATGATAGTGATAAAACTTAATTGCATAATTAGGACACAACTCCCCAAAGAATACAAGTAGGTGCATACCTTCTGGATTAATGATATTATCCTAGCGGTCACCCAAACATGGTCGACTTCAATGTCCTATCAAAAGCTTTCAAAACCGCTGAATACAAAATTTTCGCTCACCCTATAGAAATTATTGTTTCATAAAAATTAAGCTACTGAACACTGTGCATTCTATTTATCTCAACGAGATAAGGTCGTTCTCGGAACGACTGGCTTTCTCCTATCCTGTTATCCTTCTCTCTAAGATTTTCGGACAATACCTCCGTTGTGATTTTTCGCCACTCATCTCAAACAGATGAAGCACATAATAACTTCCCGATATCCCGATGCATCCCATCTTCATTTCATTCCTAGTTATTTCATTCCTAGTTATTTCATTTTATTACATCGTCATTGAAAAATCTCCGAACAGAAGGTTAATCATGATTTCCAAATGACCGACTATCATTTCACGGCCTCCTCCCCTCCCCTTCACACATTGGATTCGAATTTAAGCCGCTCGGATTAAGAACGGGGGATGATTTAATGTGTGTTGTTATTGTACGGCTCAATTCAGTTGATAATAATTTCATTAACACCCCATCATTGCAGAGAAGGGATAAGTTTAATGCACTTTGCTATTATTATTCTGTTTAACTCGATTATGAAAATATACTAGTTAATTTTTAGCTACGTTTCCAGCTTACAATGTGTTTAGGGGTTTGAATAATGTACTGAGATGACAATAAAAACGCGCGGACTTATTGTACTGGGGACTACACCCATTATTGGCTTCCTTACTCTCCAAATTTCAAGTTGAACCGAAAATTTTGCACTTTTGGAAAGCACCTGTTGTCGACAAAACTTGGCATTCAGGCTACAGCTTGAAGTGTAGGTATCTGGAGTTTTGCATGATATGATAGGTGAAATACTAGAATTCTGGATAAACCTGGAAATTGCAATATTGAAGAGCTTGTTTTAATTCCAGAAAAATAGCAAAGGTACCTACTCAAGGTAGCGTTAAACCCGATTAGCCTGAAAAAATAAAGGCCAAGAAAAAATAGGTAAAAAAATAAAGGGAATTTGGCTAACAAGTAGGTATCTTCTGTTCACCACTTTCCCCCCTTATTTTAGGAATGAATTATTTGCATACCTAAAAGCTCGTAATATACGCTCACAGATTCCGAACCTTTGTCCAGTTGTCCAGCTTAGAAATATAATAACAATAATAACACATACTTGGGGAAAAAAATGCAGAGAAATAAGCAGAGATACAAATTGTAGAAACAAAAAAAGATCATAACTTGTATTAGAAACGTAGAAAGTATGCAAATTTGACCAAGCTTTTGTTCATCCGGACATAATGTTTAATGACCACAGCACAATCAGGATGGGTATGTTAGAGAAGGTTGTCTTCCGGTCATTTTGTATTTTTTTTACAAAAAGAATATAATAAGTACCTTAAATATTAAAATTTAATTCTGAACGCTATTTTTTCTGCCATACCTACAACCTACGAAAACAGTGAGTCTTTCTGTATAGAAACATGTAAACAAAAAGCGCTTTTATATTTCTATAATATAGAAATTATGTAGGTAGAAGATAAAGGTATCATTTCCCACCTCACATCAACAATTTTACCAAGATGACAGAGTAGGTACAAGGAGTAAACAGCTAACAAAATCTTACCAAGAAAGAACTAAAGTGTCTTAACTAATACATTACCTATTATTTACAGATGTGATTTCTGAATAGTGAATAGCTGAATGGTAATGTTCAATGAAATCACTCAATTATTCAACAATCCCAGAGTTTGGAATGCATTACCGAGCGGGTACAGATAAAAATCGGGTGTGAACATCACACGACTTTCTATTACATTTTTTGGAATACGTATTTGAAAAAGAAAAAAAAATTAACTCAACGCTCCAAACATTATACAACACAGTCACAACATTAGGAGCAGATTGTCTCTCGGGCCAAGATAAGATCGATCTACATTTTATTGAAAAAGCTCACATTCTCTCTCGGTGCCTTATTAATTAAGAAGTTAGCTGTTGAAGTGTTGGCACGAAATACGTATTTGAAAAAAAAAAATAACTCAACGCTCCAAACATTATACAACACAGTCACAACATTAGGAGCAGATTGTCTCTCGGGCCAGGATAAGATCGATCTACATTTTATTGAAAAAGCTCACATTCTCTCTCGGTGCCTTATTAATTAAGAAGTTAGCTGTTGAAGTGTTGGCATTAATCTGATCTATTAGCTGACATATTCGCGAGGGCTATAAGGTGTTATCTGTTAGTCTATTCCGTGATACATATGAGGTTCTGGTTGAATAATGTACTGGGATGACAATAAAAACGCGCGGACCTATTGCACTGGGGACTACACCCATTACTGGCTTCCTTACTCTCCAAATTTCAAGTTGAACCGAAAATTTTGCACTTTTGGAAAGCACCTGTTGTCGACAAAACTTGGCATTCAGGCTATTGTACTGGGGACTACACCCATTATTGGCTTCCTTACTCTCCACATTTCAAGTTGAACCGAAAATTTTGCACTTTTGGAAAGCACCTGTTGTCGACAAAACTTGGCATTCAGGCTACAGCTTGAAGTGTAGGTATCTGGAGTTTTGCATGATATGATAAGTGAAATACTAGAATTCTGGATAAACCTGAAAAGAACAATATTGAAGAGCTTGTTTAAATTCCAGAAAAATAGCAAAGATACTCAAGGTAGCGTTAAACCCGATTAGCCTGAAAAAATAAAGGCCAAGAAAAAATAGGTAAAAAAATAAAGGGAATTTGGCTAACAAGTAGGTATCTTCTGTTCACCACTTTCCCCCCTTATTTTAGGAATGAAGAGCTTACATTTACTACAATGTAAGCTTAGGCAGAGCTTACAACAATCAACAATGTTCAGTATAGCTCTTACATTCTTACAACAAAGCTCGAATATAAAAGCTCGACATTGATACCTTCTCTCCTCATCTTATCTCCGACTTGTTTTTCTTCCTTTACCCTTGTTTAAATCATCTTAACCAATGAGCAGAGTGAGGTTCTGTGCAGCTCATGTATTCAGGGTGACGTTGAAATTTCAGCATGATGCAAAGAACTGATTTTTCAGCATAAAAAATAGGAAATACTCATTTTTCAATATAAAAAATAAATACGTAAATTTTGCCAATCATGGAATCACGTAAAGCAATCTTATGCCACTTTATTATCCCAATTTTCGTTATGTGTGGTTAGGGTTACCTGGCATTTTATGGACAAATAAATAAAAAAATATCATCATTATTTAGGGGGGGGATAACATTATTGCGCTAAGGCCTTCAAAAAGCTTATTTCCTGAATCCTACTATTACCATGTGACCATAATTATAATTAGGTATATCATAGTATTTATGAGGTTCATTTCGTAAGGTTAAGCTTTTCCATTGGTATCTTATGACGGATGACATTCTCAATGTTGAGTCCACCTTGTACGGTAACTCTACACTAAAAGGTCGTAGGCCTTCAAAAATCTTATTTCCTGAATCCTACTATTACCATGTGACCATAATTATAATTACGTACCTATGTCATAGTATTTATGAGGTTCATTTCGTAAGGTTAAGTGGTTAAGCTTTTCCATTGGTATCTTATGACGGATGACATTCTCAATGTTGAGTCCACCTTGTACGGTAACTCTACACTAAAAGGTCGTTACTATTACCATGTGACCATAATTATAATTAGGTATGTCATAGTATTTATGAGGTTCATTTCGTAAGGTTAAGCTTTTCCATTGGTATCTTATGACGGATGACTTTCTCAATGTTGAGTCCACCTTGTACGGTAACTCTACACTAAAAGGTCGTGCACATAATTAACTCAAACATCAAGCTCACAACGTTCAAACTTCAAATGAATACTGCTTAACGTACTTGGTTCAATCGGTACAGAGATCACAATTTTATTTTTTTTCCTCGCTTTTTACCTTTTTTCGCACACATGTATGAGAGATGGTTTTTTTTTTTTTTTTTCGTTATGCAATCTCCTGGAAAAATTCTTTACTCTGGTTAATGGCTTTTTGAGACGCCCTGACCGTGACAGTTCAAAAAGGAAATGCTGCTTTCGTCGTGGATACAGTCCTAAAGTAGGTATATCTCTTTCTTCATTGATTGTTTATACATTTCCTGAGAAAAGTGAGGCCTCCTTGGGCAATTCGAGAGACCAAAAAATTAATCGTTTTCAAACAGTTATTTTTTAGTTAAATTTCTATTTATTATTTATTTATTTCCATTTAGTACCTAAGTACAAGTGCATTTCTATGTGATTACGGGGGTAGATAATTAGAAAGTACCTAAATCATAACTAAGAATTGAAATTGTCCACTGGCGATGGCGCGACAAAAAACACCGTGCATATTTCTCGCGCGTTCATTTCACAGCGTGACAAAACGCGCCCGTACATACGTCACGTTAAATAAAGCGGATAATTTTAATGAAGAGCTGATAAAGGGCGGTATGGCGGATCAAAGACAACAGTTACGCCCCATTGCACCTAATTAGTCTGCCATTGGGGCCATGCTCCTTTAACTGTACGTAAACATTTCGCCCTCAAGGTGACGAACTGACGACGAATTCACACATGTAATAATATTTTGGACCTACTATTCTACTGAGTAGGTACCGACTTCTAAAACCAGACTTGAGTGTACCTGCCCATTAGATTTTTTGTAAAGATATTTTAGACGAGAAATTGTAAATTCAGTTTTGTCAGAAATCTTTGCCAATTTTTTGTCTTCTCTCATTTTCAAACATGTTGAAATTTTCGAGAAAGAATACCTCGCACGTCAGAAATCTTTGCCAATTTTTTGTCTTCTCTCATTTTCAAACATGTTGAAATTTTCGAGAAAGAATACCTCGCACATACCTACGCACACTTATTGTGCCCTTGGTAAGACCAGATACAGTCGTGCCCTTAATAAGATGGTATTGTGCCCTTGGTAAGATGCTATTGTACCCTTGATAAGATAAAATATTGTGCCCTAGGCAAGATGGGCTAAAATAATGTCCTTGGTAAGATAGGATAAAATTGTGCCCTTGGTAAGATTGAATTGTTTGAGAATTTCCACAATTAGGTACGAGTACATAATAAATTTTTGAAGAGGTAGTCTCGTTGTGCAAGAGGGAATAATAAAATATTGTGCCCTTGGTAAGATTGAATTGTTTGAGAATTTCCACAATTAGGTACGAGTACATAATAAATTTTTGAAGAGGTAGTCTCGTTGGTAGGTGGTTATCCCTCATGCAGGATAGTACATAGGTGTAAGGTGTTTCTCAGACCCGAAACGTCCAATACCAAACAGTAAGGTACGTGCCAACTTTAAGTCCTATAAAAAGTATAAGTTTCTCAGACATATGAGAAAATATATATATGTAATTTCATGTATTACATACCTATGTAAGCTTACATAAATGTCACGTGTGACATTAGTTAAAGACAAGAGCTAAGCGAATGCTTCCAGACTTTCCAGCGAGCTGAGGCTTCACAACGAACGTTGAAAGGTCATCATCTCCACCAAAAGCTCACTCCCTCAAAAGCTCGAATGACAAAATGAAATATTGTATTTCAAAACACATCTCTGTATTCTAATGCAAGAATAATAATAATTTTTATTGTTCTTTCTAATGCCAAAACATTTGACAACACTCTGAATCAAACACATTTGGAAAAAAAAACTCCAATTCTCAGACGTCCAATTCAGAATTAACTTACTTTTGTTCGACATCAATAAAAATGGAAATCACTGTAGTTTTTCTTTTTTTAATGGTTGAAAATCGATTTTTTTCAATATTTGATTTTTCAATATTTGATATTGATTGAGCTTTGGACATGATTGTTTCCTCGTTGCTGTTATTATTGTTGAGCAATAAAACATTATGGCCTGACTGGTGAAATAATATTGGTTGAAAATCGAATTTTTTCAATATTTGATATCGATTGAGCTTTGGACATGATTGTTTCCTCGTTGCTGTTATTATTGTTGAGCAATAAAACATTATGGCCTGACTGGTGAAATAATATTGCTTTCGTAAGATGCTTATAACAAAATGAAAAAATTACCTATTTATAGGTAGCCTTTTATATAGGTGCCCCATAGTCCTCCCTGGGTCCCTGTACTTAAATAGGTGCAAATATCTATGTACGTACTTAGATAGGTAGCCTTTTATATAGGTGCCCCATAGTCCTCCCTGGGTCCCTGTACTTAAATAGGTGCAAATATCTATGTACGTACTTAGATATAGTCCCACTTTGGGTACCTATCGTCTCTCAATTAGCTAGCTTTCAATAAATTTAGGACCTACGCCCCAACTATTGACACCCTTCCTCTGTCCCCGCAGGTACTACGAGACGGGCAGTTTCAAGGCAGGAGTCATCGGGGGCAGCAAACCCAAGGTGGCCACAGCCCCTGTTGTCGACGCCATAGCTTCCTACAAGCGGGAAAATCCTACGATGTTCGCCTGGGAAATTCGGGACCGGTTGCTCGCTGAAGGAATTTGCTCGCAAGACAATGTACCTAGTGTTTCCTCTATCAATAGGTAAGTCAGCCTTTTTGAATATTATCTTTGTTTTTATTTTATTTCAATAGCCGTTTTTTGTCTGTCGTCCGCGGTCTGTGAAGACTAGGGAGTAAGTAAGCCGTTTCTCTTCAGTTCTAGATCTCTCAATAAGTCAACTACTTTATAAAACTACCTTTTAAGCGCATTTGCTCGCAAGACAATGTACCTAGTGTTTCCTCTATCAATAGGTAAGTCAGCCTTTTTGAATTATCTTTGTTTATATTTTATTTCAATAGCTGTTTTTTGTCTGTCGTCCGCGGTCTGTGAAGACTAGGGAGTAAGTAAGCCATTTCTCTTCAGTTCTAGATCTCTCACTAAGTCAACTACTTTATAAAACTACCTTTTAAGCGCTTCGATTCCCGCCCGGGGAGATGATGTGAATCAATTTGAGTTGCAGACACCAGAATATCTGGTAATATATGGAAATTTGTTGACATAATAAGGGACTACATCTCTTTTCTCGACAGCCTGAAGTTCTAAACAAAGACAATTAGGCAATATAAGTAGGTACTGTACGCTATACTACAAAAAAAAATACAGTTCTTATAACGAATTGACCAATGCCATGGCTGATTTTTGACCCATCAATCAGCATTTTCCTGCCCCTTGGATGAGCCAGAATTCCTCAGTTTCAAGTGGTTTGGAAACACCCAGTGAAATCCACTGATGTGGAAAACTGATCTCTGTTAAGTTTGAGTACCTAGTTTATAGATTTCTCACTAACTATGTTTCAACAAGCCCCGGTACTGATAAATGTGTCACCATAGTGTTAGTCAATCCGAAACCAGACCGTGATTTGTCATGACACAGAGACTGAGAGTTAACCCTCTCCGGATTCTTTAATCTCACCAATCTTGGACTCTCGCCTAAACAGGAGGGCGTGGGTTCGATCCCAGCCGAGGCATGGAATTTTATCCTCATTTATTCGAGAATTTGACCACATAATAATGGAGCTCTAAGGGTTAGGTGGTAGTGAACGCCTCCGGCGTTAACCTCGCCTAGTGGTTACCTTCCACCCAATGGTCTATTATTATTATTATTCCATGGGATTGGAAAAAAGAGGTACCAAAGTAATAATGGGAAAAAGTACCAATAAGGTTTTTTTTTTTTTTGATAGCTGTGTTGAAAGTACAGATACCTATTTTCCGATGGGGTTAAAACTTGTTGAAATTCTCTGCCTTTGTTGGGATTCGAATTAGAGTTCTGCAATAGCGAGCGGAGATTTTGCCTTCAAATAATCGCTTATGAAGACAAGAGGGAACAATACATATGGCCGAAATTATTTTGCCTGAAGCAAAATCGAACCCGGGAAGGGTTAAATATAAACTGCTAATTACTTTCCTCTATCTTAAGTCTGTTTGTCTTGGATATTTATTTTTCATGATTTAGTTTTTTCTTGTAATGATTTGGGAAAGTTATGTAAAATGAACAGAGGAAAAAAATAATTGATTTCATCTGTGTGTTTGATTAATAGAAAGCAAACCAGATTTAATCTCAGTAGGTACATATCTACCTACCTGATTATTAGAGGTAAAGGGAATAAATGCAAATGCTTTAAGCCTGGAAAAAATCAGAATGATTTATTGTTCGTTTCTGTGACAAAAATGAAAAACTACTTCAATATTGATATGGTATGGATTTAATTAATGTAATTATAAAATTAAGATCAATGACGAGAGTGGGGATGAATGGGGGACTTTGGTTTGTGAAGTAAATTGCTGACCGTCCATCCAGGATCTAACGAAACGCCAATAATTACACAGCAGGATAAGACACGAAACAGCAGAAATAAAATCACCAACCGTATAAATTTTCTGTTTCATTTTCATTGATGAAATTGTTTCAAATTCAAGAGTAGGGTAAAGGGTATCTACGTACGTTGGAGAAATATTTAATTAGACAAACCAAGAGAAATTCGAGCTCCTGAGTATACGAGGAACAGGAAATTTACTGCGAAGTTTCTCCATATTTCCCACAAAATAAAATATCATTTACATACCTATGTCCTAAACTCCTAAAACCAATTTAAATTGTGTACACCTACAAGCTACAAGTGATTAGTTGTCAAAGAGACAATACCTAATTATATACCTACTATAAATTATTTATACAAATATTTATAAAATACTTAATAAAAAAATCCTTGGCATACAGTAAAGAGCAATAGTAGAAAAGGGGGAGGTCCCCGCCTCCCTGTGCATCATGCCGAGATATGAAATTTGTGGCGCTTCAACGAAGCCCTCCGCTTCTTCATAGCGTACGTTCCCCTCCTGTGAATTTTAACTTTGGTCATGGGTTAGCAAATCTCTTCTAGAGCTCTTAGTTCGCGTCCGGTATCTCTTCAAGCTTAATCTTCCGTGACTTGACCCCGACATTTAATTCTTTTTACCCATCGTTCCGAATGACATAATTTTCAAATCTTCTCCTCCGCCAAAATGAGCGAATTCTAACAGGTGCAATGATTTTTTCTAATCACGTTCTTTTTTCCGCTATATTTAATTTATAGAGATTTTTTTCCCCGGGGTTTTTACCTTTCCGGTTCTTTTCGACACACTTTTAATTGTTTTTCTTTTTTTTTATCTTTGATTTTTTTACTCTTTGGTGTTAATATTACTTTGTGTGATTTTTCATCTGCTTTTCCAATGACCACTTAATAGGGTAATTAATTTTGATTGCAAAGATTTTTTAGTCACAAGAGAAGATTTTTGTAATATTTTTTATGACTTGTTTTAGAATATTTCATTAGAATATTAATAAGGCCATTTAAGTTTTAAAAGGTTTTTTAAGATGACAAATTATTTATTTATCTATTTTAACCGAACAGCCCAAGATTACCAAGGAAAACTCAAAATACTTTTTAAAAATGAGATATTGTCAATGTCATGAACCAATAGGTATTATACATTATAACTTCTCTCAAGTTTCCATGCTTAAAATACTAACCAATTATTACCATTGATTTCTATTTTCCAAGTTCCGTTAGTGGATGTGACAAAATCACTAAAGTGAATTTGGCACATCCACTATTTTCCATGTTTCTTATGGTTCTTTCAATGTAACTTTTTCAAATTTCAGTTTTTCGTTTAATGTAGCCCTCGCCTAGTTGCTCCCTCTATTCGCTTTTATTTCGCTTTATCGGGCAAATAAAGAACTTTTATGAAATAGCCATTACGTGTAAATACCGTGCTTGACAATAGACAATGCTTTTATGCTTATATCCACGAGTATGATAGGTTTGTAAGGCCTGACCAATCTCGTTTTTAATTTTCAACTTTCAAATGTTATACGTACGAGTAAACCAATTTTGCTGTTGCTGAGAAAATCACTATCAACCTGAGGAGGAACCTGACATGCAGATTCAAACGCTCATTACATGATGTATTTGTCCAAATATCCATAGAGCATAGAGCAGTTTAGCTCTAAAGCTCAAAATGTCTTCGATAATTTCGTAAAAAAAAAAATGAAAGCATTGTGCTAATCCAACACAAGTAGCTCTGTTCAATCCCTGATAAGGATGATGTTTGTTATCTTAGCTTTATATCTCTTGGTAGAAGGTTTTTCATTTTAATCGTCAGCAAAAAAAAAAAAAAATTAAAGCATTGTGCTAATCCAACACTAGTAGCTCTGTTCAATCCCTGATAAGGATGATGTTTGTTATCTTAGCTTTATATCTCTTGGTAGAAGGTTTTTCATTTTAATCGTCAGGTTGTGCTTATGATATCAAAGAGCTCTCTGTTTTCAAGTTTATTAAGCTGTTTCAATGATGGACCATCTGGTAGCTTTCGCTAGGATCTGGGATAAAATGATCTGGTGACGACTAACGATAATAGTGGTTTAGACACCTGTTTTTTACACTTTTACAAAATTTTAATAGACCAAAAACAAAAAAAGATCAATTAAAATCAAGAGTTCCGAGACTGAAGACATTACGGATAGGATTCGATAAATTCGCAAATGTCGCTTAGATCCATGCTATAAAAAGATCGCAGCAGTGGTACCGAGAAGTTCATGTATCATATGTGATACGGTATGAACTTAAGGGTTAATAGACCAAAAACAAAAAAAAAAAAAATCAATTAAAATCAAGAGTTCCGAGACTGAAGACATTACGGATAGGATTCGATAAATTCGCAAATGTCGCTTAGATCCATGCTATAAAGATCTATGCTGTACAGTGTGCATAGCAAACTTATGTACCTATTACCTAATATCCAGATGTTATATTCCAAATTTAAAATGCCCAAACGAACATTCAAATTTTCCCCTAATCTCTCTTTCTCATTGAATATCCCCCTATCCTCCCTCTCACCCTTACTCACAACACACGCATTAACAGAGCGTATTTGATCGCGATAAAACTCGAAATATTTACACCTATTAATCTTCAAACGAAAACACAAGACGTCTCTTTATTCAAACCAAATCATCAACAAACAAACAAACGAACACACATACACAAAGTGAAACACTTTTGGGTAACGATGCGTGGTAGCCAATTTTGAACAAATGTTTGTACGTTTTACATAGGTACCTTTATCATTTAGATTAGCTCGGATATAATGTGAATATGTTGATGTTTGGATTTGAGATACCTCACATGATGTATGGCTGATGTGATATCTACAAAGAGACGTGAAAAGAATGATTTTTATCTGTAGGTACCTAGGTATATCATTTAGATTAGCTCGGATATAATGTGAACATGTTGATGTTTGGATTTGAGATACCTCACATGATGTATGGCTGATGTGATATCTACAAAGAGACGTGAAAAGAATGATTTTTATCTGAAAACGAGTAATTTATGTTCTTTGTTTATTAATTATTGTGCGATGGTTTTTTTTCTCCCAGAAGAAATGATTGTGAATGTATTGAGCGACCTGAATACCAATGAAAAAGTATGACATATGTAAAGGTACTAAAGGTTCATGTATACCTATTAAGGTGTGTCCACACATAGTCGACCGGCCGTCGATCGATGTCGACTGAACCGTCCACACTGCCTCGATAACGTTCGACGTGACGGCCGGTTGATTATGTTTGTGGACACACTTTCAGAGATTAAAGGTAACTTACCAAAAGAGATGAGGCATCAGAAATGGGGAACATAATAACCTTTCTTATGGACATCGTTTTTTTTTTTTTTTTTTTTTTTTTTTTTTTTTTTGGTTTTCCTATAGGTACATAACATATGTACCTATAGGTAACAAAGGTTCATGTAGACCTATTAAGGTGTGTCCACACATAGTCGACCGGCCTTTGATCGATGTCGACTAAACCATCCACACTGCCTCGACAACATAGATTCAGCTCATCGACCGACGTGACGGCCGGTTGACTATGTTTGTGGACACACTTTCAGAGATTAAAGGTAACTTACCAAAAGGGATGTCGTATCAGAAATGGGGAAAATAATAACCTTTCTTGTGGACATCATTATTTCTTTGACCATTTACTTACTTACTTTCCGTTTCCGGAACCACCTTTAAATCTTGAGCTACTCCACACATAGTCGACCGGCCTTTGATCGATGTCGACTAAACCGTCCACACTGCCTCGACAACATAGATTCAGCTCATCGACGACGTGACGGCCGGTTGATTATGTTTGGACATACTTTTAGAGATTAGAGGTAATTTACCAAAAGAGATGTTGTATCAGAAATGGGTAATATAATAACCTTTCTTGTGGACATCATTATTTCTTTGACCATTTACTTACTTACTTTCCGTTTCCGGAACCACCTTTAAATCTTGAACTTCCAGAAGTTTGCAACTTGAACAGCTCTCTAGTTGGCCTCTTTTAGGTCATCATGTGTGCAGGTATTCTCCAACTGTTCACAGTTGAGAAGATGTTGTTCATCCTGTGGAATCCTTTGACCTTTGACCATTGGAAAACGTATAATTTTTCTCATTCATGACTTAATTTTCTTATAAATTTCCCTGATTTTTCCGTTGTTTCAGGTCACGGCGGTGTCAATCAACTAGGCGGGGTTTTCGTCAACGGACGTCCTCTGCCCGACGTCGTGCGTCAACGGATCGTCGCTTCCAGAAGTTTGCAACCAGAAGTGAACAGCTCTCTAGTTGGCCTCTTTTAGGTCATCATGTATCCAGGTATTCTCCAACTGTTCACAGTAAAGTTGAGAAGATGTTGTTCATCCTGTGGAATCCTTTGACCTTTGAACATTGGAAAACGTATAATTTTTCTCATTTATGAGCTAATTTCCTTATAAATTTCCAAAAATAACTAACGATTTCACCGAATTTCTCTCTGTTTCAGGTCACGGCGGTGTCAATCAACTAGGCGGGGTTTTCGTCAACGGACGTCCTCTGCCCGACGTCGTGCGTCAACGGATCGTCGAACTGGCTCATAACGGCGTCCGGCCTTGCGACATTTCGCGACAACTCAGGGTATCCCATGGCTGTGTTTCTAAAATTTTATCCAGGTAAGTACCTAATTTTTTACGACTTTGATCCTATGGGGTTGTGGAAGAAATTGAGGGAGCACCATTGGAAAATTGGGCAGTGGGTAGTACAAGAAACTTGAAGAAAGAGGTTTTAAAAAAATATGTTTAATAGAAGGAACTGTAAGTGATAAGGCCTTATCGTTCCGAAATCGAATAGAAAAGGAGAGGATAGAAGAAAGCCGGCCGGGAGGTGTCAGAAATCTTTGCCAATTTTTTGTCTTCTCTCATTTTCAAACATGTTGAAATTTTCGAGAAAGAATACCTCGCACATACCTACCTAATTATGTAAATACTGTAGATAGGTACATACTCCTCATGTTTATCTACATATTTATGTATATTATACACTTACCTAATTATTATTATTATGGGTGTAAATAACAGCTAATAAATGCATCAGGTTTTTGCGTCATTTCCTTCTTTTCTGCATTTGAAATCGAAATAAGAAAATTTTACATGAAAATTTATTTGCTTTTCCAAAATAGCAACGTGTCGGTGTGTAGGTGTATTGCAACTGTACCATGTCCGCCATATCGTTACCTAACCATATGCATGGCTTTCTATTCAGTAAGAGAATTAAGGTAGTAGGTCGGTATATTCGTATTGGTGGAGATGTCTAAACTCCCTCTGAGAGATGTGACGGAGTTTAGACAGCAACGTGTCGGTGTGTAGGTGTATTGCAACTGTACCATGTCCGCCATATCGTTACCTAATCATATGCATATGCTTTCTTTTCAGTAAGAGAATTAAGGTAGTAGGTCGGTATATTCGTATTGGTGGAGATGTCTAAACTCCCTCTGAGAGATGTGACGGAGTTTAGACATCTCCTGTGAATTTAGACATCTCCAAGCATGTGAATAGTGATTAAATCGTCGTACATTACATAGAAATACTCAAAAATATCATTCTTACTTTTAGTTTCAGCAATATTATAACCCTCATCTACAAATTTATGATAGAAAAGGGTTTAGATCAATGAATAAAACATTAGGCCCATTTTATTTTGTCCAATATACAAGAACAAAGGCATGATTTTTATGATGTTTTAGAGAATTAACTTACTTTTGTTCGACATCAATAAAAATGGAAATCACTGTAGTTTTTCTTTTTTTACTTTCCTTATCCTATAGGAAGGAAAGTAATGTAATCGGGTCAAATTTTCGATGGTCAGTTTTTAGTGCCAAAACCAGGCTTGGAAGAAAAGGGAGAGAAAAGAGAGCAGCAGGAAAAGAGCTGTCTCCACTAAAAATTAGTGGATGGTCTCTCTCCTCTTCAGATTTTCCTGAGGAGGCCCCTGTCAAGATTGCTTGTCATCAGAATAACGTCATATTTATTTATATATTTTTTTAACCTCTAAAAGGGAGAGCAACCTACACAACTATAGGCTGGTCAGAGAAGAGGGATGCTTTGAGCTTTCGGATTTGGAAATGGAATAAGAAGGCAAATGAAAATGGAATTCTTAAGATAAAAGGGAAAAATATTAATTCCTGAGTCAAATTCTATTAATTTTTCTCTTTGTATGATGGTAGTAAGAAAACTTAATTGGTACATACTACATAATATTAGGACACAACTCCCCAAATAATACAAGTAGGTGCATACCTTCTGGATTAATGATATTATCCAGCGGTCACCCAAACATGGTCGACTTCAATGTTCTATCAAAAACTTTCAAAACCGCTGAATACAAAATTTTCGCTCACCCTATAGAAATTATTGTTTCATAAAAATTAAGCTACTGAACACTGTGCATTCTTACCCCATGTGATGAGGGTGGCGTAGCCAGGGTAAGGAGGAGGGGTAACTCAATTTTGCACTTAACTGACGACTGGTATTGTCGGTGGAGCGGGGACTCGCTATAAAAATGACAAAAAACACATTGCTGCCTGGTGGAAACTGCAGTACTTGTTATTATTTACTTAATTTTTCCAAAATTGCTCAGTCGAGTGAGGAAAATTCATTTTTTTTTTTCCGAACTTCCCAGGAATCGTCCCCCTCTGTAGAGTTTATGAGGATTTTAAGTGGACTGAATTGTGTGATGAACTCTAAGTAAATTGTAATTATTGAGAAGATATTGCTAATTTGTTGAAAATAAAATTGGCGAGGATTCGCAGACCATTGGTTTTTGGTACCTATGTTATAAAAATTAAATTTGCAGTGACATTAAATTTAATACGCTCGTAGGTGGTATAGATACCTTGAAAAATGAAATTTGGATCAAAAATCCTGATAGCAACAGAAAGATTTTCGGATGTAAAATAACTGTTAAAAAAATTACTTATATATAGGTAAAAAATTACCTATATACCTATAGGTAGCCTTTTATATAGGTGCCCCATAGTCCTCCCTGGGTCCCTGTACTTAAATAGGTGCAAATATCTATGTACGTACTTATACATACGAGTATTAGTGGATGTGACCATTACACTTCTCTATTCTATTCAACAGCGTTATAGCGTACTCATAAAATGATCATGGTAATTAGAGATAGCCACTTTTATTATTCTTAAATAATTAACATTAAATTTACATTTTTTTCATTGTTACAAAACACATCACCGTACACACAAGAAAGTATGAAAAAAAGTCCAAGCTCAGAACAAAAAACAAGGAAAAGTTGTGTATGTGTAACCTTTGAAATCCTATTTGCATACCTAAAAACTCGTAATATACGCTCACAGATTCCGAACCTTTGTCCAGCTTAGCCGAACTTCCCAGGAATCGTCCCCCTCTGTAGAGTTTATGAGGATTTTAAGTGGACTGAATTGTGTGATGAACTCTAAGTAAATTGTAATTATTGAGAAGATATTGCTAATTTGTTGAAAATAAAATTGGCGAGGATTCGCAGACCGTTGGTTTTTGGTATGTTATAAAAATTAAATTTGCAGTGACATTAAATTTAATACGCCCGTAGGTGGTATAGATACCTTGAAAAATGAAATTTGGATCAAAAATCCTGATAGCAACAGAAAGATTTTCGGATGTAAAATAACTGTTATTGGTTTTTGGTACCTATGTTATAAAAATTAAATTTGCAGTGACATTAAATTTGTTACGCTCGTAGGTGGTATATGTAGATACCTTGAAAAATGAAATTTGGATCAAAAATCCTGATAGCAACAGAAAGATTTTCGGATGTAAAATAACTGTTTCCGGAGAATGTGATTCAGGCAAACAGACATCTCCACCAATACATACGAGTATTAGTGGATGTGACCATTACACTTCTCTATTCTATTCCGTACAACACCGTTATATCGTATTCATGAAATGATCATGGTAATTAGAGATAGCCACTTTTATTATTCTTAAAATAATTAACATTAAATTTACATTTTTTTCATTGTTACAAAACATATCACCGTACACACAAGAAAGTATGAAAAAAAGTCCAAGCTCAGAACAAAAAACAAGGAAAATTTGTGTATGTGTAACCTTTGAAATCCTATTTGCATACCTACCTAAAAACTCGTAATATACGCTCACAGATTCCGAGCCTTTGTCCAGTTGTCCAGCTTAGAAATATAATAACAATAATAACACATACTTGGAAAAAATGCAGAGAAATAAGCAGAGATACAAATTGTAGAAACAAAAAAAAAAGATCATAACTTGTATTAGAAACGTAGAAAGTATGGTTTATCTCAACGAGATAAGGTCGTTCTCGGAACGACTGGCTTTCTCCTATCCTGTTATCCTTCTCTTTAAGATTTTCGGACAATACCTCCGTTGTGATTTTTCGCCACTCATCTCAAACAGATGAAGCATAGAATAACTTCCAGATGCATCCCATCTTCATTTCATTATTTTCATTCCTAGTTGTTTCATTTTATTACATCTTCATTGAAAAATCTCCCAACAGAAGGTTAATCATGATTTCCAAATGACCGACTATCATTTCACGACCTCCTCCCCTCCTCCTTCACACATTGGATTCGATTTAAGCCGCTCGGATTAAGAACGGGGGATGATTTAATGTGTGTTGTTATTGTACGGCTCAATTCAGTTGATAATAATTTCATTAACACCCCATCATTGCAGAGAAGGGATAAGTTTAATGCACTTTGCTATTATTATTCTGTTTAACTCGATTATGAAAATATACTAGTTAATTTTTAGCTATACGTTTCCAGCTTACAATGTGTTTAGGGCGTTGAATAATGTACTGAGATGACAATAAAAACGCGCGGACCTATTGTTCTGGGGACTACACCCATTATTGGCTTCCTTACTCTCCAAATTTCAAGTTGAACCGAAAATTTTGCACTTTTGGAAAGCACCTGTTGTCGACAAAACTTGGCATTCAGGTTATTGTACTGGGGACTACACCCATTATTGGCTTCCTTACTCTCCAAATTTCAAGTTGAACCGAAAATTTTGTATTTTTGGAAAGCACCTGTTGTCGACAAAACTTGGCATTCAGGCTACAGCTTGAAGTGTAGGTATCTGGAGTTTTGCATGATATGATAGGTGAAATACTAGAGTTCTGGATAAACCTGGAAATTTCAATATTGAAGATCTTGTTTAAATTCCAGAAAAATAGCAAAGATACTCAAGGTAGCGTTAAACCCGACTAGCCTGAAAAAAATAAAGGCCAAGAAAAAATAGGTAAAAATAAAGGGAATTTGGCTAACAAGTAGGTATCTTCTGTTCACCACTTTCCCCCCTTATTTTAGGAATGAAGAGCTCACATTTACTACAATGTAAGCTTGGGCAGAGCTTACAACAATCAACAATGTTACGTATAGCTTACAACAAAGCTCGAATATAAAGGCCCGACATTGATACCTTCTCTCCTCATCTTATCTCCGACTTGTTTTTCTTCCTTTAATTCTGGATAAACCTGGAAATTGCAATATTGAAGAGCTTGTTTTAATTCCAGAAAAATAGCAAAGGTACCTACTCAAGGTAGCGTTAAACCCGATTAGCCTGAAAAAAATAAAGGCCAAGAAAAAATAGGTAAAAAATAAAGGGAATTTGGCTAACAAGTAGGTATCTTCTGTTCAGCACTTTCCCCCCTTATTTTAGGCATGAAGAGCTTACATTTACTACAATGTAAGCTTAGGCAGAGCTTACAACAATCAACAATGTTAAGTATAGCTTACAACAAAGCTCGAATATAAAGGCCCGACATTGATACCTTCTCTCCTCATCTTATCTCCGACTTGTTTTTCTTCCTTTACCCTTGTTTAAATCATCTTAACCAATGAGCAGAGAGAAGGCCTAGTGGAGGCAATATAATAATATTATAGAGAGATAAGGATCGATATTTTCCTCCTTGTAGAATGAAACCACCGTCTCGGCGCATTTGCCTTTTCCTTCATCTCCCTCTCCTCTTTTTCTCCTTCCTTCCCCTCCTATCTTTCCATCTCCTCTTCCTCCTAGTCTCTTTTCTCCTCCATCCACATCATTCTATTCCTTTTCTTCCTTCCCCTTATTCAAACTTTCCTCCTTATCCTACATCTCGTTTTTTTCCACCTCCTCCACCTCCTCCTCCTTCTTCTTCTTCTTCTTCTTCTTCTTCTTCATCTCTTCCTCATTCTCCCCCTTCTACTCCACATTCTTCTTCTCCTCCCAAACTCCTTTTCTCACACTCATTCCTCCTTCTTCTCCTCGTTCCTACATCTCGTTTTTTTCCACCTCCTCCTCCTCCTCCTCCTCCCCCTCCTCCTCCTCATCCTCATCCTCCTCCTCCTTCTTCTTCTTCTTTTTCTTCTTCTTCTCCATCTCTTCCCCATTCCTCATTCTCCCCCTTCTACTCCACATTCTTCTTCTCCTCCCAAACTCCTTTTCTCACACTCATTCCTCCTTCTTCTCCTCGCTCCTCGTGTTTTTCTTGGATATTTTCTTACGAGGGGGGATAGAAGGAGCAAATCTTTGCTTTCTTTTCTTGTATTTTTCTTGGATATTTTCTTACGAGGGGGGATACGGGATAGAAGGAGCAAATCTTTGCTTTTCTTTTCTTGTTCCCGTTGTTCCCTTGTATTTTCTTGTTTCGAAAAAAAAGAAGTTTCGGAAAAGTTTCGGAAAAAACATAGGGAACAGCAGGAGCGTGAGTGTAAAGACAAAAGAATGGGAATGGATTTTCATGTGAAAATGATACACAACTCCCATTTTCCACTTCTTGAAGTTCCTGCTGGTGTGGGGAAACGGGTTTCTTAGTGCACCACGTCTAAAAACAGCTCCGAACTAGTCTGAACTGATGAAGTCCGGCTCTCCAGCTCTTTGGGTATAGATACAACAGGGTTGAATGGTACAGATTGCCCCAGGCAATAATTTCGCCCTTTGTTTCTAATTTCTTGTATTTGTGTACCTACATTATTGAATTATAACCAATAAAGAGTCTATATACATATAAATTTAATACTCTTATTCTGGGAAATTTTGCGAGGCCTGAGGTCCAACGGAAAATTTCTGTTCCAGATAATGCAGATTATTACTTACTCACTTTTTATCTCGTTTCCTTTAGCCTTATTCGGTACAACTTTAGTAACAACCTATTTCTGTTTAGTGAGTTTTTCTTAGGGCAGCAAGTCCTTATAAACATCAACTTCATCGAGGCCAACCAACCGATTTATTTTATCGTTTTTCATTCAATCTCAGTTTTATATTCCTGCCTTCTAATTTCCTTCGGTTCTTTTCTTGTTCCCGTTGTTCCCTTGTATTTTCTTGTTTCGAAAAAAAAGTTTCGGGAAAAACATAGGGAACAGCAGGAGCGTGAGTGTAAAGACAAAAGAATGGGAATGGATTCATGTGAAAATGATACACAACTCCCATTTTCCACTTCTTGAAGTTCCTGCTGGGGTAGGGAAACGGGTTTCTTAGTGCACCACGTCTAAAAACAGCTCTGAACTAGTCTGAACTGATGAAGTCCGGCTCTCCAGCTCTTTGGGTATAGATACAACAGGGTTGAATGGTAGAGATTGCCCCAGGCAATAATTTCGCCCTTTGTTTCTAATTTCTTTTATTTGTGTACCTACATTATTGAATTATAACCAATAAAGAGTCTATAAAAATAAATACTCTTATTCTGGGAAATTTTGCGAGGCCTGAGGTCCAACGGAAAATTTCTGTTCCAGATAATGCAGACCATTACTTACTCACTTTTTATCTCGTTTCCTTTAGCCTTATTCTGTATAACTTTAGTAACAACCTATTTCTGTTTAGTGAGTTTTTCTTAGGGCAACAAGTCCTTATAAACAACTTCATCGAGACCAACCAACCGATTTATTTTATCGTTTTTCATTCAATCTCAGTTTTATATTCCTGCCTTCTAATTTCCTTCGGTCCGCCTGCTGTCTAGTATTTGTGTACCTACATTATCGAATTATAACCAATAAAGAGTCTATATAAATAAATACTCTTATTCTGGGAAATTTTGCGAGGCCTGAGGTCCAACTGAAAATTTCTATTCCAGATAATGCAGATTATTACTTACTCACTTTTTATCTCGTTTCCTTTAGCCTTATTCTGTACAACTTTAGTAACAACCTATTTCTGTTTAGTGAGTTTTTCTTAGGGCAACAAGTCCTTATAAACAACTTCATCGAGGCCAACCAACCGATTTATTTTATCGTTTTTCATTCAATCTCAGTTTTATATTCCTGCCTTCTAATTTCCTTCGGTCCGCCTGCTGTCTAATTGAGGCCGTCTGCATTACCTAGTTACTTTTCTCTAATAACTCACACTCTAATAATAAAGAGATAGACACAATAGGGCAAAATATTACGCAAAATGTCTTAATTACTAGGCACTTCTCTCGGAATACTCGTAGACCCATCAGACGTTCTGAGTTCTGAGCAGCTTTAGTTTGTTCTGATTTTATTATTGATTATTGGCAATTGTTTACAGCAATTAACACCGGCTACTTCAAATTTTATTGCTTTAATTGCTTTATTTTTTTTATTTATTATTTTTTTTTTTTCACTCGCCTCTGTAATACTGTAGGAAAAGGGTTAAAAGTGTTGATTTAATTTGTACTTTGACACTAATCGGTCTTATTTTTATCGTTAGGCCAGGTTGTTAGTCTTTATTTTTCAATACCTCTGGGTATAAGTACTTGATAATTACTAGATTCTATTTCCACAAACAAAGAGAAATCTCGAAGATCTTTTGTTAATAGAGATATCAATACACCAACCTATTTATAAACAAAATTATATTTCTAAACAAGTGCCTACCGACAATGAAACCGACTCTAAGTACCTACTATTCTACTGAGTAGGTACCGACTTCTAAAACCAGACTTGAGTGTACCTGCCCATTAGATTTTTTGTAAAATCAGGGCAGAAAGTTAAGTGTGAAAATGTTGACCAATATCATCTAATAGGTATGAGAATTTAGAACTGCTAAAGAGTACCTACTATACCTACCCACCTTGGTGGAGAGGAGAAAATGGATTTGAAAATTATACTGACAAACAAAAGCACTTTGCCATTTGATGTTCTTTAATTTATACACACAAATAGCTTCTCCAGGAGAACCCTCCCACCTAAAAGAAAGTCAGAAAAAATTAGCCTAGACAATTTCTATTTAATAGCATCATGTTTACATTGTTTCAACATATGTTTCCATTGTGAAAACTCACAGCCAAATGAATCAAATTCCAAATCCCCATGATAATGAGCCTACTATTCTACTGAGTAGGTACCGACTTCTAAAACCAGACCTAAGTGTACCTGCCCATTAGATTTTTTGTAAAAGAAAAAACAAATGGGCAGAAAGTTAAGTGTGAAAATGTCGACCATTATAATCTAATAGGAGAATTTATTTTAGAATTGCTAAAGGATACCTACCTTCCCACCTTGATACAGAGGAAAAAAATGGATTTGAAAATCTTACTAATAACAAACAAGTAGCTTGTAATTTGATGGTCTTTAATTTATACACACAAACAGTATCCCAGTATGCTTGGGTAGAAGAGCTCCTCCAAGGGAACCCTCCCACCTAGGGAACCCTCCCACCCAGGGAACCCTCCCACCTAGGAAGGGTTCCCTTGGAGGAGGAAGTCAGAAAAAAAGCAACGTAAATAGAGTAAAAAGCATCATGTTTACATTGTTTCAACATATGTTTCCATTGTGAAAACTCACAGCCAAATGAATCAAATTCCAAATCCCCATGATAATGATCCTGATGAAAACTGTAATCCTACATAATTCTTGTAATCCCTCAGTAAGTAGATTAATTCCTGCTATCTTCTTAAACGGGTGAAAGATAATGAAGGTCTATTTTGCTATTAGAAGTAGGATTTGGGTACCTATCTATATCTTTATTATTATCTATCTATCTTGTTGGAAATTACTTTTCACGTGCCTATTAAAAGGTAACACAATTACGTTTGCGGATATGTAGGTGTATTGCAGACATCTGCAGTAGGAAGATTATTATAAATGATAATGACATTTGTTTTAATAAATCTAATTGATTGTGCACTTCTTGTCATTTCGCTTACATTAACATAACATGTTATTTTGGCTACAAGCTCTGTGTACTCCCCTGGGGAGATGTAGAGAGTGTGTGTTCACCCCACTGGAAGAATTGAAGTTGGGAGAGCGAGAGAGGCAATGATATGGAAGTAATGCTGGGGAGATGTAGAGAGTGTGTGTTCACCCCACTGGAAGAATTGAAGTTGGGAGAGCGAGAGAGGCAATGATATGGAAGTAATGGATAGTTGAGAGAGAAAACAACAGGTTGACGAAACAGCTGCTCCAAGTACTGATAGCGAACATTTCACACTTACTGTGCCCTTGGTAAGACCAGATACAGTCGTGCCCTTAATAAGATGGTATTGTGCCCTTGGTAAGACCAGATACAGTCGTGCCCTTAATAAGATGGTATTGTGCCCTTGGTAAGATGGGCTGAAATAATGTCCTTGGTAAGATAGGATAAAATTGTGCCCTTTGTAAGAGGGAATAATAAAATATTGTGCCCTTGGTAAGATTGAATTGTTTGAGAATTTCCACAATTAGGTACGAGTACATAATAAATTTTTGAAGAGGTATTCTGGTTGGTAGGTGGTTATCCCTCATGCAGGATCGTACATAAGTGTAAGGTGTTTCTCAGACATATGAGAAAATATATATATGTAATTTCATGTATTACATACCTATGTAAGCTTAGACATAAATGTCACGTGTGACATTAGTTAAAGACAAGAGCTAAGCGAAGGTTGGTAGGTGGTTATCCCTCATGCAGGATAGTACCTAGGTGTAAGGTGTTTCTCAGACATATGAGAAAATATATACATATATGTAATTTCATGTATTACATACCTATGTAAGCTTAGACATAAATGTCACGTGTGACATTAGTTAAAGACAAGAGCTAAGCGAATGCTTCCAGACTTTCCAGCGAGCTGAGGCTTCACAACGAACGTTGAAAGGTCATCATCTCCACCAAAAGCTCACTCCCTCAAAAGCTCGAATAACAAATGAAATATTATTTCAAAACACATCTCTGTATTCAAGAATAATATTCATTGTTATTGTTCTTTCTAATGCCAAAACATTTGACAACACTCTGAATCAAACACATTTGGAAAAAAAAACTCCAATTCTCAGACGTCCAATGTTCTTTCTAATGCCAAAAAATTTGACAACACTCTGAATCAAACACATTTGGAAAAAAACTCCAATTCTCAGACGTCCAATTTCAACACTGATTAAAATAGTGTCTTGCGCAAAATTCACCATCCATCATTTTCCAAAAAATTCTTTCTAATGCCAAAACATTTGACAACACTCTGAATCAAACACTTTTGGAAAAAAAAACTCCAATTCTCAGACGTCCAATTTCAACACTGATTAAAATAATGTCTTGCGCAAAATTCACCATCCATCATTTTCCGAAAAAACAAGGAGGGTGGAAAAGGTCATCGCAATAAAGAGACTTTACTCTTGTGCACAGATTGAAAACTAGAATTCCAAGTCCCACTGCTGGGAATTGGTGATAAAATGAAAAAAGCAAGGGACCTTTATTTCCAAAAAAACAAGGAGGGTGGAAAAGGTCATCGCAATAAAGAGACTCTTTACTCTTGTGCACAGATTGAAAACTAGAATTCCAAGTCCCACTGCTGGGAATTGGTGATAAAATGAAAAAAGCAAGGGACCTTTATGAATTGGAAACAGAAGAATGTATTCGATTACATCAGAAAGAGAGGGGTATTGATGAGAGTGTTTGACTGGAAAGCTAGAAACATCAATGTCAGATCATATGGAATCTGCATACCAAATTACATCTGAACTTAAAAAGCCATTTTTAGTTATTCTGATCTAGGTACCTAGATGGTGATTTTGACACATCCACTAACAAATGAGTGTCTAAATATTTATGTATTTCTTTCTCGAGCTAGCTCGAAAGCAATGTGTTTTGAAACATTTTGAAGGACACCAAGAAGAATTTTCTGTAATCTTCTCAAGAGATACCACCCCCAACTCAAACAGGCAATCAGACATTCACTTAGATAACTATGCCAGATAAGTCAGACCTCCCCTCTTCTGAAAATAATAAACTCAAGCCCAACTTTATAAGTTGAAAGGTTTTATGAGGACGAAAATTGAATTAAATTGCAGTAAAGAAGACACGAGAGAGACGAGAGCTTTTTACTTTTCCATCAATTAACGGTAATGGCGGTCTGCCTCGAAAGCTTGCGAGGGCTTTGATGTTCCAACTTTCGAGGAATATGGAGATAGAGAACAACTTCAGACAAATTAGCAAGACAAGTGGGTCTGTACGGGGAGGGGAAACAGATATTAATGTGCTTTGTGGAAACCTCCTACCTCAGAGCCATTAGGACTGGAGTTTAATTTGAAATTCCACAAACAAATTAGTGGTAGGCAAATTTTACAACGTGGAAATTGATACGACTGTGTATAGCTGTGTTTGCAGCTCGGTAATGGAAGTTAGGCAAACTATGCACAGAACTAACTACATGAAGCTGGGACGTAATTACAAAATGAGTACAGAGTACAAAGTGCCTGTAGTAAATGGCATTATACCTAGTGTACATAGGACAAGTAGAAAAACTAATACCTATAGGTACCTATTCGCTAAATCGCTACTATAATATAACTACCTGAATATGTAGGTAAATGGGTAGTTGGGTACTGATTAAGTTCTTCCGTACATCTCTATAATGTTTGATGTGTTTCTGAAATCTAGAACATTATAATTTTGGAGGACCTATTTTTGAGGATGATGAAAACAGTTCCAAACGGATTCAAATTTACCAATTTCTTTTCAATTGTTTGTACCTATAATGCACAGAACTAGCTATACATGAGGCTGGGACGTAATTACAAAATGAGTACAGAGTACAAAGTGCCTGTTGTAAATGGCATTATACCTAGTGTACATAGGACAAGTAGAAAAACTAATACCTATACCTATTCGCTACTAATATAACTACCTGAATAATTATGTAGGTAAATAGGTAGTTGGGTACTGATTAAGTTCTTCCGTACATCTCTAATGTTTGATGTGTTTGTGAAATCTAGAACATACCTATGATTTTGGAGGACCTATTTTTGAGGATGATGAAAACAGTTCCAAACGGATTCAAATTTACCAATTTCTTTTCAATTGTTTGTACCTATATTTTTAGAAAGACATTCAATATTGAAGCAATCCAACATGTTACAAAAAGGACCATTAAAAAAAGGGACAAAAAAATCTAAAAAGATTAACAGAAAATTCCATTTTCATAACCTTCAGATTTAGAAACAAAGGTGAAATTTCTACGAAATCAAAAAGTCACAATCATTCCGAAACAGGAAAAAAGGGGGGCTTTGCATATTGAAGGGGAGAGAAAATATGCTTCGCCCGAGGGGTAAAAATATGAAAAGCTACCCTTTGAGTTTTTCGAGAGCTCCCCACTCGTTGAGCCAATAGAGAATGAATGAGAAAGAGCCAATCAGGGAGTCCTATTTCACGCTCTCTAGTTTTACCCTTCAATCTTTTTGTTTTTCTGTCGAAATGTTTATCAGATATATAATTTTCTAATTGTTTGCCCCCTCTCCAACTTTGAGTCCACTTGAGTTGAGGACTCGTGAAAATCATAACTTGCTTGCTATGGTTGATTGGTGTATAGGTTTCGGTATCTGCCCATGTGAAATGTATCTATTAGAGATACCTGTAGTAGAGAAATAGGTAATTAGATATTCTTACTTACATAATTTTTGCTATCAGCAGAATGTTCTATGTAACATTTTTTTTTTATATGTTTACCAATTAATGTCCAGTAGAATGGCACCTATTAGGAAGGCTTACATCAACTACAATGCTAGATAAAACTACAAAATCAACTGCTTCTAAAGACATACCGGCACTTCAAAACCTTATGTTTGCCAATTAATGTCCAGTAGAATGACACCTATTAGGAAGGCTTACATCAACTACAATGCTAGATAAAACTACAAAATCAACTGCTTCTAAAGACATACCGGCACTTCAGAACCTGATGAAGTGAACTTAATAATAAAAGCTGCGTTCAAGAATGATCATGGTCATGCTAGTATTAATGAAAAGAAAACTATTAACGATAATACTAATAATAACAATGGTAATAATACTACTGATGCTGATCATTAAAAGGAATCTAAAATAATGAAGAATGCTATTCGGAAAACGGAAAAGGATACAAGGCCGGCTGTCGGAAGTCGGGGCTTTTTTTCGACTTCCCATAAAATGTTTACAGCCTTTCCGTACTCTCGTGTGATTTAGTTCTCCCCAATGCCGTCCTATGTGATAGTTTCGCCAACCTAGCTCTTTCTTATAGTTCCTTATTTATTAGTTCCACCATCCAGGTTAAACTCTTCAGATAGTTACATTGCAACTCCGAATCTAGCTCCTTTTACTTCTATACGAGGTAAACCAAGTAGTTCCACGTTAAACCCTTCTGTTCTGATAGTTGACTCCAGTGTGAGAGGTCTATTTATATCAGTTTCATAGGTTCGGATTTTCCGGCGTCGTCGTCGCTTTGTTACGTCCCGTCGCGTCTGTCGCGCTACTCCGCTAACTCCGCACTTTTAAAATCCGCACCACTACGCTTTCAATGTACGAAAGACCTTGTAGTTCCGTTTCTAGTAAATTATTTGTTTCCCTAAAATGGCCTTTGGATAGTTGACTGTTTGCTGATAAAAAAAGAAGAGTCGTTCCCTAATGAATACACTATGCTCAATTCTATGACGTGACTTGAACTCGATCCACCAACCCCCAAATCCAAAGTCCATCAACCGCTACACCACTGAGGGATGTCCCATAAAGTCATCAAAACTGCTACTTCACGTATGGCCATAATAAGCATTACATCTGCAAAAGATCCCCCTAATCTATTGCTACTTCTGAATCCTTACCTCCTGTGGAGTGAGCTCATTGTTATTTTTCTCTTTCAATCCCTTTTCGAGCAAAACTGGGAGAGAGTTTATTAAATTGATATTATGATTGGAGTTATTTCTGGTAGCGTGCGTGTCGGAAGTAGTGAAACAAACGGTTGAAAATGAGAGGAAGATGGGGTTGTCTCAAGTAAGTATCTAATAGCTAAAACAGTAAATAGCAATATATAAATGTTTATTTTTTATTTACAAAAAACATACAGAAATCACCCAATTTAGACCTGAATTGTCAGGTCAATAGACCCGAGAAATTCCTTATAGATAATGTTTCAAAGATACAAATTTTCTACTTTTAAAAACTGCCAAATTTTAGTATGTAATGTATCCCAATTTCGCCCTCAAAATTTTCCAACCACCCTGTAACGTAGTTCATAGATTTCGTGTCACTGTTGTTTACAAAACGAATCTCATCTCATCCTCCCAGTATATTTTGTATGTATGTCTCCTACTTTTGTATGTTTTGTACTTTTGTAACCCCGGGGTACGGGGATGTTTGGTTACTTTTGTTTGTCTACATAGGATTAGAACTTAATGTGACCAGTAGGTAGGTACACTCACGAGCGAAAAAATTTGGAACAAAATGACGGTCACGTGACGTGATAGTAGTGTGGCTGTCCTGAACGAAATTACCTACAATATTATGGAAAAACTTTGAACTACATCGTTCTGATTCCCCATGACTTCACGTGACGTGATGGTGTGTTTCTACTTTAACTATTAGGTAATGGTACCAGAAGATGTTTGGAGATACTATTTTTTAAACATCCAGGAAAGACTGTCAGAGCAAAGAAATTGGCTTGCAAACTGTCCCATTTTTCCGCACTGCAGTGTATATTTTTATTGGATTTTAAGAAACTCCGGAGCTTTTGATTTGAAAGGATTGTCGGCTTTGTCGGTCGTTCTAAATATTTATTGTCATTTAATGGGGTATTCTAGAAAGTGTAACTTTTGTGTTTCATGTTTTCTTTGAGAACTGAGGAGAGCTTTTTGATGTTTGTTGTTTTCGCTTTTGGGTTGGTGACAATTTGAAAATGGGGTTAACCCCAAAAGTAGGGCTATAATAACGTAGAACTAGAATTGGACTTATTGAATGAAATACATAAATATGTAGGAGCATGGATCCAGAGATACAACTTTGGTGAAATTTTGACAGTATCTTGTTAGGTAGGAAAAGAAGGAAGAGAAAACCATTCCACGGGATTTCCAGAGAAAGAACTGGTTTAGTATTTATCACAGAACTAGAATTGAACTTATTGAATGAACTACACAAATATGTAGGAGCATGGATCCAGAGATATCTACAACCTACAACTTTGGTGAAAATTTGACAGTATCTTGTTAGGTAGGAAAAGAAGGAAGAGAAAACCATTCCACGGGATTTCCAGAGAAAGAACTGGTTTAGTATTTATCACATAGGTATAGATAGGTACCTATACCTACTTACAATAGATACTTACCTATTGAACCATATAAAAAAACTAAATTTAAATTATGATCTGAATTTTAAGCCCAACAAAATCTTCATTCAGCGAAAATACTCTCATAATTATTTTGTAACACTAAAAAAGTTGGAGAAGCTCCGGGGTTAAATAAGGAGTTAACTTTAAACCCCACGATTATGCAAATGAATGCAGATTTTTTGAGAGGAACAAAACACGCTGGTTTTGTGGAATGGGAAGGTAGAGAGGGGGGGAAAAACAAAGCGCCCATAATTGGGAAATTACAATAAATGAAATTGATCAGACCAAAACAAAAAAAACGAAAACCGATACTAATTTGAACGAATTAACATTTCTAATGAACGCGTGAACCTTTACCGAGGAAATTGTGACGTTGAGAATTATTCGAGATGTGTGAACAACTAGTGCTTTTGTTAATGACAGTGGTTGGATTTCTGTAGGAAAAATAAAAATAGCTATAACCTCTGAGCAACCTCGCGCGGCTGGCTTTTTCCGTCCTCGTTCAGGTTGGGTGTATTGAATATGAGTTTAGGCGGGTATAGCTCGTCGCCAAATGGAGGTCACTAAAGGCCTTGGTAAATATAAAGTTTTAAACAAAACTCTATGATAACGAGCTAATCCGTCTGACTTTTCCCGTTTTTTTTCCAGGATTGTTCGAAATAAGGCTGCCGAGAAGGCGAAACACGTCCACAATCAGCAGCAATCTCAGACGAACAACAATAACAATAATGATCATGGTCATGCTAGTTCTGCTAGTATTAATGAAAAGAAAACTATTAACGATAATACTAATAATAACAATGGTAATAATACTACTGCTGATCATTATTAAAAGGAATCTAAAATAATGAAGAATGCTATTCGGAAAACGGAAAAGGATACAAGGCCGGCTGTCGGAAGTCGGGGCTTTTTTTCGACTTCCCATAAAATGTTCTATTAACGATAATACTAATAATAACAATGGTAATAATACTACTGATGCTGATCATTAAAAGGAATCTAAAATAATGAAGAATGCTATTCGGAAAACGGAAAAGGATACAAGGCCGGCTGTCGGAAGTCGGGGCTTTTTTTCGACTTCCCATAAAATGTTTACAGCCTTTCCGTACTCTCGTGTGATTTAGTTCTCCCCAATGCCGTCCTATGTGATAGTTTCGCCGATCTAACTCCTTCTTATACGAGTTAAACCAAGTAATTCTACGTTAAACCCGCCTGATAGTTTCGTCGAAACTTACTCTCGTGTGATTTAGTTCTCCCCAATGCCGTCCTATGTGATAGTTTCGCCGACCTAGCTCTTTCTTATACTTACACCCGTATTTATAAACAAGTTCTTCAGATCATTCTGAGAATGCACTTGGTAAAAAACGTACTCAGAGGTAAGCACGTTCTAAGCCCGTTCAAAATAAAATGGTATTTATAAAAAGTCCGATAAGAGGTAAGACTCCCCAATGCTGTCCTGTGTGATAGTTTCGCCGATCTAACTCCTTCTTATACGAGTTAAACCAAGTAATTCTACGTTAAACCCGCCTGATAGTTTCGTCGAAACTCCGAACCTACATACCTCTTTCTAAGGGAAGCGTAGTCGCGCAACTATGTAGGTTTGTATTAGGTTGAATCCAGTGTGAGAGGTCTATTTATATCAGTTTCATAGGTTCGCATTTTCCGGCGTCGCCGTCGCTTTGTTACGTCCCGTCGCGTCTGTCGTGCTACTCCGCTAACTCCGCGCTTTTAAAATCCGCACCACTACGCTTTCAATGTACGAAAGACCTTGTAGTTCCATTTCTGGTGTATAGATTATTTGTTTCCCCAAAGCGGCCTTTGGATAGTTGACTGTTTGCTGATAAAAAAAAAGAAGAGTCGTTCCCCAATGAACCTCCAAATCCAAAGTCCACCAACCGCTACACCACTGAGGGATGTCCCATAAAGTCATCAAAACTGCTACTTCACGTATGGCCATAGTTTCTGGTGTAGATTATTTATTTCCCTAAAGTGGCCTTTGGATAGTTGACTGTGCGCTGATAAAAAAATTCATTCAACGTATATATGTACCTACAATGAAATTTGTTATTATTATAATTATTTGTTTGTGTTAAGCATGAGGACTTGTCAAAAACGTACATACGTCGTTCCCCAATTAATACACTATGCTCAATTCTATGACGTGACTTGAACTCGATCCACCAACCTCCAAATCCAAAGTCCACTAACCAAGTAACCACTACACCACTGAGGGATGTCCCATAAAGTCATCAAAACTGCTACTTCACGTATGGCCATAATAAGCATTACATCTGCAAAAGATCCCCCAACCGCTACACCACTGAGGGATGTCCCATAAAGTCATCAAAACTGCTACTTCACGTATGGCCATAATAAGCATTACATCTGCAAAAGATCCCCCTAGTCTATTGCTACTTCTGAATCCTTACCTCCTGTGGAGTGAGCTCATTGTTATTTTTCTCTTTCAATCCCTTTTCGAGCAAAACTGGGAGAGAGTTTATTAAATTGATATTATGATTGGAGTTATTTCTGGTAGCGTGCGTGTCGGAAGTAGTGAAACAAACGGTTGAAAATGAGAGGAAGATGGGGTTGTCTCAAGTAGGTATCTAATAGCTAAAACAGTAAACAGCAATTTATAAATATGTTTATTTTTTATTTACAAAAAACATACAGAAATCACCCAATTTAGACCTGACAATAGACCCGAGAAATTCCTTATAGATAATGTTTCAGAGATACAAATTTTCTAGTTTTAAAAACTACCAAATTTTAATATGTACGTATATGTAATGTATCCCTATTTCGCCCTCAAAATTTTCCAACCACCCTGTAACGTAGTTCATAGATTTCGTGTCACTGTCGTTTACAAAACGAATCTCATCTCATCCTCCCAGTATGTTTTGTAGGTATGTCTCCTACTTTTGTATATTTATGTTTTGTACTTTTGTAACCCCGGGGTACGGGGATGTTTGGTTACTTTTGTTTGTCTACATAGGATTAGAACTTAATGTGACCAGTAAGCAATGCCTGTAATCTTCCTTAATTCCTGATGAAAACTGTAATCCTACATAATTCTTGTAATCCCTCCCCTCAGTAAGTAGATTAATTCCTGCTATCTTCTTAAATGGGTGAAAGATAAACAAGGTCTATTTGCTATTAAAGGTAGGACCTATCTATATCTTTATTATTATCTATCTATCTTGTTGGAAATTATTTTTCACGTGCCTATTAAAAGGTAACACAATTACGTTTGCGAATATGTAGGTGTATTGCAGACATCTGCAGTAGGAAGATTATTATAAGCTAACGGCTAACCCATCCCTTGGGGCAGATGCCCCTACACCTAAGCTTCAGAGTGGGTCTTTTGTGTATGTAGTAAGATTATAGTCACTTAAGCAATTTGAATATTAAAATCACCCCCACCCCAAGAAGCATTATTATAAGCTTAACCAATCCCTTGGGGTAGATGCCCCTACACCTAAAGCTTCAGAGTGGGTCTTTTGTGTATGTAGTAAGATTATAGTCACTTAAGCAATTTGAATATTAAAATCACCCCCACACCAACAAGCTCTCCTCATTGATGCCTTTATAGATAGGAGAGGTCACGTGACCGGAAGTCAACAGGTACACGTGTGTGACGTCATAATCAGATAACGTATTATTATCTGATAACCCAACAAGCTCTCCTCATTGATGACTTTATAGATAGGAGAGGTCACGTGACCGGAAGTCAACAGGTACACGTGTGTGACGTCATAATCAGATAACGTATTATTATCTGATAATTTAATTATTATGTAGTGACAATAGGTAATGGGTGGGTATGGAGTGCCTTATTGACTGATAAGATCTTCATTCAATTACTTAATGAAATACTCGAATCAGGCATCCTTTAAGGTATACCTTTGGTATTAACATCCTTGTATGTTATACTTTGTCTTATGAAGATAACAAAAAGAGTACAATTGCTCTCCAGGATTAAAACCATTAAAAGTACAACTTCACTACTAGTGAGAGTAGTGACAATAGGTAATGGGTGGGTATTGAGTGCCTTATTGACTGATAAGATCAATTTAGCCAACACCTAAGAGCAGCCTAAGACGCGTTTCGTTCTTATTTGAACTCATCAGTTAGACATAGCTCTCAG
>NW_007378760.1:61363-86295 GCF_000475195.1 Diaphorina citri
AACCCCGTCGGTACTTTGGTCAAGGAGTTAATTTGGACCACTTTCAATATTCAATAGACACAAGTAAATGGACTGATTCAAAGATTTTTGGCCTATCTTCTTTTGTGGACACTTTTGTTCAGTCCATTATAATGAAAATGAACTGTATGCGAAAAATCTTTGACATTAAATTTTCCAAAGATCCCTCCCATGTAACTTTTGGAACAAACTGAACAAAGTTTCAAAGTTACTAAGACTTAAGTATTAGGTAGGTAGATTGTTTAGCTTTTTTACTGGGTATTTTATGTTTATTAATTTTTCTTCTTTTTATTTCTCCTTTTTATCCTTCTCCTCCTCCGCCTCCGCCTCCTCCACCTTACTTTTTTAAAAGGAATCAACCACTTCCTTGAACGAATTTATCTTCCCCTCCCCCGCACACCAGATGACAAACTGCCCCCCATCCATCCTCAGAAAAAAAAACTTGAAACTTCTCATCCTAATGACTATGATTATTAATTCGAATCAAAAGTTGTTTTCATGGCCACGTGACTCGAGTCACGTGATATGACGCGTGTTCAATGTTTGTAACGGTTTCGACGTTTTGAAAATGGATGTGTGAAGCTTGCCACAGCCCGACGTTCATTGCTTTTAAATATATTATTTTTTCGTGAATTTATTGTACTTGTATTTTTATATTATGTAGGTAGGTACACTCACGAGCGAAAAATTTAGAACAAAATGACGGTCACTTGACGTGATAGTAGTGTAGCTGTCCTCAACGAAATTACCTACAATATTATGGAAAAACTTTGAACTACATCGTTCTGATTCCCCATGACTTCACGTGACGTGATGGTGTGTTTCTGGGTAGGTACACTCACGAGCGAAAAAACTTGGAACAAAATGACGGTCACGTGACGTGATAGTAGTGAGGCTGTCCTGAACGAAATTACCTACAATATTATGGAAAAACTTTGAACTACATCGTTCTGATTCCCCATGACTTCACGTGACGTGATGCTCTGAATTTCAGAGGGAGAAAAAACCCCACACATACCCAAAGGGGTAGGTAAAGCCTGTAAAGTGGATCTTTTCAAACAGTGCTTGGTTTGCTTAGGTACATCTTCTTCCTACGGACATTACAGGGAGAGTCAAAACAGGAAGCAGTTCAATATTATAAAAAACCTCTAAAAATGTTTCGAATAAAAATCTCAGCCTCGAAAAAAAAAACTCTTAAAATGTGCGTCGCATAAAAATTTCAGCCTTGAAAAAAGAAAAAGCTAAAACCAGAATGCGGGAGGACAGCGAAAATATTATCATCATTTTTTTTGTGTTGATAGTGCCGTATTGACTGATAAGATCTTCATTCAATTACTTAATAAAATACTCGAATCAGGCATCCTTTAAGGTATACCTCTGGTATTAACATCCTTGTATGGTATACTTTGTCTTATGATATCTTCATAATGAAGATAACAAAAAGAGTACAATTGCTCTCCAGGATTAAAACCATTAAAAGTACAACTTCACTACTAGTGAGAGCTGAGAGACAAATTCATTCAATTACTTAATAAAATACTCGAATCAGGCATCCTTTAAAGGTATACCTTTGGTATTAACATCCTTCTATGGTATACTTTGTCTTATGAAGATAACAAAAAGAGTACAATTGCTCTCCAGGATTAAAACCATTAAAAGTACAACTTCACTACTAGTGAGAGCTGAGAGACAAATATCACCAGTAAGAGACAGTACCTACCTAGTTACACAGAAGTTGCCCAGAACATAATATCTGAATTTTAGAGGGAGAAAAAAATGCACACATACCCAAACGGGTAGGTAAAGGCTGTAAAGTGGATGTTTTTAAACAGTGCTTGGTTTACTTAGGTACATCTTCTTCCTACGGACATTACAGGGAGAGTCAAAACAGGAAGCAGTTCAATATTATAAAAACCTCTGAAAATGTTTCGAATAAAAATCTCAGCCTCGAAAAAAAAAAGAAAAAAAACTCTTAAAATGTGCCTCGCATAAAAATTTCAGCCTTGAAAAAAGAAAGAGCTAAAACCAGAATGCGGGAGGACAGCGAAAATATTATCATCATTTTTATTTTATTATTATTTTTTTTATTGTTGTAATATTTTTTTCTCCCATAATATGAATAATAGCCTACCGGACACTATTAATCAATTTTCCAACGGGAGTACATTAAATGTCTTCCTGTGGGGAGTCTGGCTGGAAAACTCCGGGATAAAAAATAGGAACATGTGAAGGACAAGAGGAGCCACAGCAGAAGGGAAATTGGAAAATTGTCCACTAATGTTGAACAATGTTGCCAAATGAAAAATAATAATGATAATAATAATAACGAAAAAAAAAAAAACATCCCCATTCAGATAAAATTTATTTGGACGGATGAGACAATTAATTCGTGTTATTTACTCGATGCTTTAAAAGTCGGAAAAATAGTCTAAATATACAAGGAACGTTTTTCTTTAGCCCAAACCCCGTCGGTACTTTGGTCAAGGAGTTAATTTGGACCACTTTCAATATTCAATAGACACAAGTAAATGGACTGATTCAAAGATTTTTGACTTTCCTTCCATTGTTTATTTCAAGTTCTTCTTGTGTCATGCTTCTTTTCTGTAACAATATTACACACTTGGCTTTTCCTTTCTATCTGTTTTATACATTACCCGTATTCCTGTACATCTACACCACCACACCAGTTTTTTCCCTTCTTTACTTTGCTACTCTTGTTAAGACATTCGTTGTACGGTATTTGTACAGTTGTATGACTTTCTTTAGTCGAACGGAGAAAGATTGCTCGTAGAACCTTGTGGACTACCATGCATTTTCACGGTGATTCCAAAAATCTCGTTAGCGGGAAACCATACATTAAACAATAGGTACCTATATCCAATTTAATCTCTCTAAAGAAACTGGGATGAAGAAAACCCTATAGTTCCAACTATTAGGTAGGTATCTATGTATTTACTGTTTACTCCTAATTACATTCTTGTGTACTCGTATATTGCACATAATATTGCACATACGAGTACGTATAGGTACCTAAAAGGGCGAATTATACGTAAGTAGGTTATAGGTTCCTATCTATCTCCTAATTATGCAGATATCTACAATATCTACACCTACTTACCTTACACGAAAATCATCTTAAAACTTTTGGAACAAAGTTTCAAAGTTACTAGGACTTAAGTATTAGGTAGGTAGATTGTTTAGCTTTTTTACTGGGTATTTTATGTTTATTAATTTTTCTTCTTTTTATTTCTCCTTTTTATCCTTCTCCTCCTCCGCCTCCGCCTCCTCCACCTTACTTTTTTAAAAGGAATCAACCACTTCCTTGAACGAATTTATCTTCCCCTCCCTCATGTAACTTTTGGAACAAACTGAACAAAGTTTCAAAGTTACTGAGTATTAGGTAGGTAGATTGTTTAGCTTTTTTACTGGGTATTTTATGTTTATTAATTTTTCTTCTCCTTCTCCTCCTCCGCCTCCGCCTCCTCCACCTTACTTTTTTAAAAGGAATCAACCACTTCCTTGAACGAATTTATCTTCCCCTCCCCCGCACACCAGATGACAAACTGTCCCCTATCCATCCTCAGAAAAAAAAAAAAAATCTGGTGTGAACATCACACGACTTTCCTTATCCTATTGAATGATGCTTATTTGAGTGTTCTTTTACCCTAATAGGGCTATAATAACGTAGAACTAGAATTGGACTTATTGAATGAAATACACAAATATGCAGGAACATGGATCCAGAGATACAACTTTGGTGAAAATTTGACAGTATCTTGTTAGGTAGGAAAAGAAGGAAGAGAAAACCATTCCACGGGATCTCCAGAGAAAGAACTGGTTTAGTATTTATCACATAGGTATAGGTACCTACTTACAATAGATACTTACCTATTGTACCACATAAAGTAACTAAATTTAAATTATGATCTGAATTTTAAGCCCAACAAAATCTTCATTCAGCGAAAATACTCTCATCATTATTTTGTAACACTAAAAAAGTTGGAGAAGCTCCGGGGTTAAAGGAGTTAACTTTAAACCCCATGATTATGCAAATGAATCCAGATTTTTTGAGAGGAACAAAACACGCTGGTTTTGTGGAATGGGAAGGTAGAGAGGGGGGAAAAACAAAGCGCCCGTAATTGGGAAATTACAATAAATGAAATTGATCAGACCAAAACAAAAAAAAACGAAAACCGATACTAATTTGAACGAATTAACATTTCTAATGAACGCGTGAACCTTTACCGAGGAAATTGTGACGTTGAGAATTATTCGAGATGTGTGAACAACTAGTGCTTTTGTTAATGACAGTGGTTGGATTTCTGTAGGAAAAATAAAAATAGCTATAACCTCTGAGCAACCTCGCGCGGCTGGCTTTTTCCGTCCTCATTCAGGTTGGGTGTATTGAATATGAGTTTAGGCGGGCATAGCTCGTCGCCAAATGGAGGTCACTAAAGGCCTTGGTAAATATAAAGTTTTAAACAAAACTCTATGATAACGAGCTAATCCGTCTGACTTTTCCCGTTTTTTCCAGGATTGTTCGAAATAAGGCTGCCGAGAAGGCGAAACACGTCCACAATCAGCAGCAATCTCAGACGAACAACAATAACAACAACAACAATAGTACGAACAACAACACCCACCAACAAACCAGTCCTGTGTCTGTGATAGCCCACGCCCCTGCTAGTCAGCACCACCATGACAGATATTCCATCAATGGAATCCTGGGCATACCCCAGGGTACTGACCCCAATGGCAATCTACCCGCGAAGAGGATAAAGAGGGACTTGGACCATCACCATCACCACCACCATCACCATTCGGGTAAGAAAGGTTTTATATTTGTTTGTTTTTTGTTTTTTTTTTTTGTTTTTTTTTTGGGACGATAAGACCTCCATTGTTACAGTTCCCGCTATCAAACGTCTTGAAAAAAGTTTCAGGTGCCTACTTAAATATGTACATCTTTGAATTCCATCGAATATAAGAGGTATAAATAGTACCTATGCGAGGTACTGACTAAATCTATTTAAGTAGGGGGAAAATCTATGCATAAAGAATACAGCTGGAAGAAGGTTTTGCGGAAAATTATTTTCCTTTAAAGAAAAGCAGAAAAATCAAAAAGTTAAAAACCACAAAGGCATCCTCTTTTCAATTTCGGGACAATAAGACCTCCATTGTTACAGTTCCCGCTATCAAACGTCTTGAAAAAAGTTTCAGGTGCCTACTTAAATACATATTTGAATTCCATCGAATATAAGAGCTATAAATAGTACCTATGCGAGGTACTAACTAAATCTATTTAAGTAGGGGGAAAATCTATGCATGAAGAATACAGCTGGAAGAAGGTTTTGCGGAAAATTATTTTCCTTTAAAGAAAAGCAGAAAAATCAAAAAGTTAAAAACCACAAAGGCAAAAAAAAGGAGAAGGAGAAAATATAAAGTTGTTTGTAACCTAGCAACGCTCCATTAGAGAAACTTTCTTATAAAGGAGAGCTCTTTCTCCCTGAGTATATTCGAGTAAAAAAAGAAAATTATCTTATAAAAATAAAATGCTTTCCACGTGAGAGACAGCGCACAAATCTCACTCTGAATCTGCCTCAAATTTGGTCCACGAACCGAAATCTATGTCTTGGGAATTTTAAATTAAATTGTTTAGGAAAGTTTTAAAATTTAAATGAATGAAAAGTGCCTTGATTGAGGTTCAAACCCGAACCCACCAAGTTACCAGGCGCGAGCAGACGTTATCTATCATTTCCACTCTCTCATCAGTAAATATTAGAATACCAGATAAGTACCAAGCTACCAGGGAGGTTTCGACAGAATAGAATTTGAGAGCGTGCGACCTTGCCAATTTTATTGGTAGGTAACACATAACACAGGGTCGATATGGGTTGTATTCTTAGATCACCAACGTTTTGTGCATATCACGTTAAGTTTTTCGCCTTTGCTCCTGCTAAACAAAAAGCTCAAAGTTTCCCTTGAAGCTTCCCTTAAAGGAAAAGTTCAAAGTTTCCCCTAAAGGAAAAGCTCAAAGCTTCCCCTCAGGGAAATTCGAGGAACATCTTCAGCACACAAGTATAAACTGGATTTCCCCCGGTGTAATTCCAAAGCCGCCATTTTTATTTTTCCACTCTCTTTTTTTCCTTCCATTGTTTATTTCAAGTTCTTCTTGTGTCATGCTTCTTTTCTGTAACAATATTACACACTTGGCTTTTCCTTTCTATCTGTTTTTTACCCGTATTCCTGTACATCTACACCACCACACCAGTTTTTTCCTTCTCTACTTTGCTACTCTTGTTAAGACATTCGTTGTAGGTACGGTATTTGTACAATTGTATGACTTTCTTTAGTCGAACGGAGAAAGATTGCTCGTAGAACCTTGTGGACTAGCATGCATTTTCACGGTGATTCCAAAAATCTCGTTAGCGGGAAACCATAGGTACATTAAACAATAGGTATATCCAATTTAATCTCTCTAAAGAAACTGGGATGAAGAAAACCCTATAGTTCCAACTATTAGGTATCTATGTATTTACTGTTTACCCCTAATTACATTCTTGTGTACTCGTATATTGCACATAATATTGCACATACGAGTACGTATATAGGTACCTAAAAGGGCGAATTATACGTAGTAGGTTATAGGTTCCTATCCATCTTCTAAATTATGCAGATATCTACAATATCTACACCTAGGTACTTACCTTACACGAAAATCATCTTAAAACCTCAATCTCGGTAGAAGACAAATGAGACAATGATTTTTCAATTCCTTAGAAACAATCTATCTCCTAATTACGCAGATATCTACACCTACTTACCTTACACGAAAATCATCTTAAAATCTCAATCTCGGTAGAAGACAAATGAGACAATGATTTTTCAATTCCTTAGAAACAATCACGTTCCCTTCCCACTGACGTGTAAAACAAAAGGACCCCCTCGGAGTCAAAAGAGAAAACCCGACGTGAAAAGTCTTGTAAACAAAAGCAAGAATTTTCCAGGCTGCCAGAGCAAACTCGGGTTGCCATGTTTCTTTGAGGATAATGCCGTCGGGAGCTATAGCATTTTTGGCCTATCTTCTTTTGTGGACACTTTTGTTCAGTCCATTATAATGAAAATGAACTGTATGCGAAAAATCTTTGACATTAAATTTTCCAAAGATCCCTCCCATGTAACTGGAGCTATAGAAAAGTTTCACACGCTTTCGAGGGTGAAAATGTGCTGCTGACAAATTTTCTAAAGCCATTGAAAATATTCGCCCTTCTTTTTCTCCTGAAATTGAATGAGACATGGAGTCTTTCTGCCTTAGAATCCTTGGATATGTAAACCTAATAGGTACCTAGCTATACCTCACTGTGTAATGTACTTTTATCATTTTCTTCATTCAATGTTACTGGAACAGTTTGCCACTCAACCTTTTAAGTGGGCGAAAAAAACAAGTGAAACTTTGTTAGGTACCTACCTATTTCTGCGCTAAAAAATAGATGGTTACTTAGCTCTAAACTCTTCCAAGTCTCTCGTCTCTCCCTCTCTCTCTCTCCAGAACTGGGCAACATTGTATTGGGTAAAGTTGACACATCCACTAATTATCTCAATTCTCTCCCTCCACCTCTCTACCCTTTCTCAAGTGTTTGTCTCCATCTCAATACTCTCTTCCTGAAGAAGAAAATCTACATAGGAAACTCTCCAACACCTCCTTTAACATTTCCATATTTCACCTCCACCTCCTCCTTTCCTGTCCCATTTCCTATCTGACCTCACTTGTATTTATCATAGGCCATCAGGGCCTGTTCACGTAAGATCCCGTCTCTAAGGCCTCGGCTTTATTGTTCAAAGTACCGCGGTTGTTTTACTGTTTTAACACTCATCAGGCCTGAGTTCTATTCCCAGCTTACGAGTTATTTTCATTTTATTTTTTACTAAATTATATAATATTTAAGGAATTAAGGCTTTTTTTTTAAATTGCCAATGAGATTTTCAAAATTTTCCGAATAAAATTCTTGAAATTTAGTTCATATTTAATCCAGAGCCTATAATAATGGCAGGCCCAGTAAACTACCATATCCCCCCCCCCCTCGGTAATTCTGCCCCTGACCAAAGGGGTGTGATTTTACACAAAGGGGATTTCCTCCATCACTCCCCGAGACCCGAGGGTAGCATTTCAAATATGCTGACATACGCGGCACAACGCGAGGGAAGGCGGTAGCATTTATATTTAAATTTTGTGCTGAATATGGATCCCGTCTCTGTGGGAAGGGATTTTTTCTAAAACAAGAACTCTCCGTCCCTTTTTCCCTCCCTCGGTCCCATAATTTCCCCTCTCTCTTCTCCCTTCCCATCCTATAATTTCCCCTTCCTTCCCCTCTCTTGCTCACTTCTTCCTCTTTTACCCCATTTTCCTTTTTCCTGCTCCATGCCATCCCTTTTTCATCCCTCGCTCCCATTTTTTTCCTTCTCCTATTCCTCTTGTACCCACATTCCTTTTCCCTTTATCACATCTCTCCTCCTCCCCTTCTTCTTCTTCTGTACCTTCTCGACTCTTGATCTTTTCCTCTTCTTCTCCTCCAATCTCTCCTCTTCCTCTATCCCTGTTATTCTCTTCTACCTTCTCCTAGAAATACATTCCATCACTTCCAGTTCTCTATCCCTCCTCCTCCCCCCTTGTCTCCTCTTCTTCGTCTCTTATAACTTCTCCTTCTCCATCTCTCCTTCTTCCCCCTTCTCTCCTCTTCCTCCCTCTCCTCTTCTTCCTTCTCCTTCTTCTCCTCCACTCCTCCTCCTTCTCCCTTGTCTCCTCTTCCTACCTCTCCTTCTTCTCCTTCTCCTCTTCTTCTCCTCCATCCCCTCTTTATCCCTTCTCCGGACGTTACTACTTCACATTCAGCGTTTTGCTTTCGAATTCATTGCTTGCTGCTGTGTCTATGTACGTACATATGTATTATATGTAAATATGTACCTACAGGGTGGGCCCTAAAGCTGTGCCTAAACATAGTCGAATGTAACTGAATTTCTGAAGATTGTAGACCAAAATTTTTTAAAATTTGGACTGCGGCGCTGATGTGTTAAAGTTGAATCTAGGTAGAAAAAATATGTTCATTTATTTTGTGTAAAAATCTGAAAATGATGGCCCGTTCGCGGTTAAAGTATGTTAGTTTAAAAATTCCCCTCTAGCAGCGCCACCTCTCCTAAGCAGAATAGAAACTAATCACAGTCCACCCCGTATATTCAACCCATGTTATGTACAATACATATGTAGCGCTCTATGAAAATTGAAATGAAGGTAGTTCTGTTTTTGTCCATTATGAAACCTTCAGATACAATCCAATTGTTATTCCCCTTCCTCTCCCTTTAATGTACCTCCCTAGGGAGTGACCCAACCCTCCTACCCCTTTACGTTCTAATCACAAGTTTACAGAACCTTCCCACTAACAAGGGGGCAGTTGAATTATCATTATGACTTTGTTTGAAATCACAACATGGAAAGGGTTGCTTTGGAAAGAAAGAAGTGGTGGCAGAATCATGGTTTGCCTTTGAATAATAGTAAAATAAATAATGATACTTACTACATTTAAATGACGTTTTTTTTAACATTTCGCAAATGCAGAAGAAAATATTTTATAGGTAGGTATTTACCTAGTTTTCTTAATTTCTAGGTAAAGCTCAAAAAAAACTAGAGCCTTTGAAGACAACATTCTCCCTTGGAATTTGATCCCATTTGACATCAACGGCCCCTCACTGAAAATGTCGCTTTTTCACTGTACCTATCTCTACCTAGAAGCATCTACATCACATTCGAGCTTTTTGAACGAATACAAAATATTCCTCGCTCACTGTCCACTTCAAAATCAAAACAAATACCATTTAAAAAGTAAAAAAAGTGTCTATTGTGTTTATGACCTTTTTGTTAAAAAAAAAAAAAAAAAAAAAAAAAAAAAAAAAAAAAAAAAAAAAACCCGAAAATACCTCCCTATTTATTTTTTATTTATATGCAAAAAAAAAAAAACAAAAAAAATGCCGATAGTACCTACCTATTTAGTATTTATGTATAGTCAGCCGCCTATAGTCCTATACCTAGATACCTTTCATTTCTAGATTATTTAAAATTTATTTGTGATCGACCAACTGCATAACAAAATATCCCTTCTGAGGGCGGTTTTTGGTAAGGCATCATTAGGTCATTACCTTAACTTAGGGTACCTAATTACTTAAAACTTAAATGTACTACTTAATGTCCTAGATAGGTACCTAGGTATTTAAAGAATTAGAGGTACCTAGCATATAAGTAGCATTACCAAATCCAAGATCAAATCTCAAATTTTTAGCCAAGCAGAAATTATGAACGCCTGTTATCTAATTTGTTTATGCAATGTGGACATCATTCCTAATCAATATTATTAAAACAAGGGCACTTGTAAGAGATATTTAAGACTAAAACGTCCTCCCTCGGGACGCAAAATAAAACTGTAGGGAGGGCTATGTATTAAGTCCTGTTCACCCCTTTTGTGAGTTTCCCTCCTACGTTTTCAATTGAGCTGTAGTCTGTAGCAATATCAAATGTCTCCCCTATTTTTATCTGAAATTAACTCGATTAATAGTTTCTTTAGAATTCGGGAGGAAGGGCTCCCAGATTTGAGAAGAAAAATTGGGGTTATTTATCAGTCCTTAATTAATTGATATACATATAGTTATATCTACCTAATTATTTATGTATCTACTTACATCTTTTAAATTTGTTACTAAAATGCTAGTATAATCTAGCCAGAGGTAGATAAATCAGCTCCAATTTTTTGGAATCCGACCCACAGTAAAGGAGCAAAAAAATCCAGGGGCCGTATTTAGAGGGCCCCTAAATACGGGCCTGTTACAATATTTGTCTAAGAATCACCACAAAGATTCAAGAAATAAACCATGTAGGTTTAAACACAAGAAATATATTTCACTCTTGCCTTGTTGACCTTACGGGAAACATGCCTTCTTAAACTTTAATCCTCGACAGAGCTTCGTTTCTTGGAAATTTACCTACGGGCCTGTTACAATATTTGTCTAAGAATCACCACAAAGATTCAAGAAATAAACCATGTAGGATTAAACACAAGAAATATTTCACTCTTGCCTTGTTGACCTTACGGGAAACATGCCTTCTTAAACTTTAATCCTCGACAGAGCTTCGTTTCTTGGAAATTTACTTAATTGGAATATTAAGATTTTTATACACCTACCTACAGAGTACAGTCCTTACAAAGAAAAAAAAGTCTCCTTAGTAGCTTAAACTTGAAAGACTAACTAAATTGGAAACAAGAAGCAAAAAAAATGAAAGTGAGGGACTGGAGGGTAGTATTAAATTCAACTACTTATAGGAATAGTCATCAGCCGTTGTTTGATGTGAATCAACTTTCATCAATTGCCCATTGAAATCAATTGATGGGCAATCAACATTGATTGATGTACATCAACAGTTGTTTGACTATGTGTGGGCAACACATTCAGAGTCCTACTTTCACTGATTTTTTTTTTTTTTTTTCAGCCTTGTTGACCTTACGGGAAACATGCCTTCTTAAACTTTAATCCTCGACAGAGCTTAGTTTCTTGGAAATTTACCAAAAAGCTCATTGTCGGGGGTTTTTAGACTGTTTTCGAGGAAAGAGATGACACAAAAATTCATAAATTACGGAAATTTACCAAAAAGCTCATTGTCGGGGGTTTTTAGACTGTTTTCGAGGAAAGAGATGACACAAAAATTCATAAATTACCCACATAAGCTATACGGTACCTCCTTTTATAAATAGTTGGGTTTTGTTTTTATATCCTCCTTTCCTTATGGAATGGATATTGTACACCATTTTGTCAAGTCAAATCCAAATAGGTATATATAGTAGAAAAAGTAATCATCATAAAAATTTGAATAAGTAGTCATTACAACTTGAAATAGAAGACACCTAGAAAAGTACATAATACCTATAATAAAAGCACCTAATACCTATAGTGAAGAGGATTTCTATGAATTCTAACTGCAAGTGTTTGGAATTTACAATTTTTAACTATGTTGTAAATTCCACATCTCCACTAATAGCGCTGTAAATTAGACATCTCCACTAATCTTGAAAAAAATATTTGACGGTAGTTCATCTTATGGCATAGATATTGTACACCATTTTGCCAAGTCAAATCCAAATAGGTATAGTAGAAAAAGTAATCATCATAAAAATTTGAATAAGTAATCATTATTACAACTTGAAATAGAAGACACCTACACTACACAGGATTGAAAAGTACATAATACCTATAGTGAAGAGGATTTCTATCAATTCTAACTGCAATTAATGTTTGGAATTTACAATTTTTTACTATGAAGTAAATTCCACATCTCCACTAATAACGCTGTAAATTAGACATCTCCAATCTTGAAAAAAATATTTGACGGTAACTCAGAATATCGACTCTCGTAGATTCGTATAAGCTTAACCCACCCTTTAGGGCTGTTCGCCCCTATACCTAGGCCCCTACCCATATAACCAAAATTGGTTAATATGTGGTTAGGGGCACTAAGGGGCTGTTCGCCCCTAAATATCACATTGGGGGCTTTTGGGGTATGGACAATATTGACTCTAATTTGTTTTCTTTCGATCACAGACGAAAATCGAGACCTGAATGGACACCCGGAGGAAGAAATCAAAAGGCAGAGGACCCACCATGTACAATACAACGGTGATCAGATAAACTGTACGGTACCTCCTTATAAATAGTTGGGTTTTGTTTTTATATCCTCCTTTTCTTATTAATAGATATTGTACACCATTTTGCCAAGTCAAATCCAAATAGGTACAGTAGAAAAAGTAATCATCATAAAAATTTGAATAAGTAGTCATTACAACTTGAACTTGAAGACACCTACACAGGATTGAAAAGTACATAGGTAATACCTATAGTGAAGAGGATTTCTATGAATTCTAACTGCAAGTGTTTGGAATTTACAATTTTTTACTATGTTGTAAATTCCACATCTCCACTAATAGCGCTGTAAATTAGACATCTCCACTAATCTTGAAAAAAATATTTGACGGTAGTTCAGAATATCGACTCTCGTAGATTCGTATAAGCTTAACCCACCCTTTAGGGCTGTTCGCCCCTACACCTGAGCCCCTACCCATATAACCAAAATTGGTTAATATGTGGTTAGGGGCACTTAGGGGCTGTTCGCCCCTAAATATCAGGTTGGGGGCTTTTTGGGTATGGAAAATATTGACTCTAATTTGTGTTTCTTTCGTTCACAGACGAAAATCGAGACCTGAATGGACACCCGGAGGAAGAAATCAAAAGGCAGAGGACCCACCATGTACAATACAACGGTGATCAACTTTATTCGAATGTAAGTAGACAATATTTTATTGTAGACCATTATGTCTACAATTGAGACAAGGAGTAAATCATTAATAGAGAGATTTGTAGGTATAATGTTTGAAAATAAATAAAAATTGATTTACCTATTGTAAAAAAAAAAAAAAATGGTCAGGGCATTTGACGTTCCCCCTAATTTTCACCGTCTCTTCGCCAATGTTTCAGTTATGGTAACCAACCTCAGTGGTTAACGCGTTGGAGTTGGACTTTGGATCTGGAGGTTGCTGGTTCGAGTCCAAGACAAGTCATAAAATTTATCTAGGTGTAATAGTTGGGGAACGATATTTGTGACAAGCATTTAAGTATGCTTCACACAATTAAAAATTCCTTTTTTCTTTATATTCACCGTCTCTTTGCCCAATGTTTCAGTTATGGTCGGGCAAGTGGAGTATGAAGGACGAGCACAAGCTATTCTCGGAGCTAGGCGGGGGCACGCCTCTCACCAACGGTGCTGCCTCCCCGTACTACGACTCGGTACAATCGGCGGGCGGGGGATTCACCTCCGGCCCCCCATCTGACCTGTACGATAGCATGACGGCCCAAGGACAAAACACCGGGACGCATGTGTATGCCCCGCCCGTGGCTACTACGCTAGGTAAGGAACTTTTCCCCGGCGCGAAACCCGCTTAACCCATGAGAGCCGAGGCCTACATTAAAGTCACACCAAACAGGACCAAACTCTTCTCGCTTTTTCGCTCATATCTCAGTCGCTCCACGTCAGAGTGCTTCGGGGATTTGTCTATTAGTTAGAAAACAAAATTTCCTACTATTTTCATTATTATTTGACATATTTACTCACTACCGGTCCGGAGTTAGAAGCGGTTAAAACTCAGCAAGATCCAACGAAGAAAAGAAGTTTGGCCCTTATGGCTTAATGGATTCAGTAAGGACCCAGTCATCACAACTGGGTTTACGTACGTAAGCTTCCACTATTGTTCTGGATACAAGTCAAGGTGATAGGCATTGTAGAAGATTATCTGCTAATTACAAGCTATTAACACATAATGAGGTGCTTTTAATGGCCAATGGACAACACAGTTATGGCCGGCAGTGGGCAGTTTGGCTTGTTAAATGTAAAGGTGGTGATCTGATGATAAATGATGTTCATAAGACCATTCATCATAGAAGAAATCTCCAAAGAAAACAAATCATTAATTTTGAACGAACGTGAGTTCGACGATTTTCTATTTCACATTGCTACTAGGTACAGTAACCCTCCAGCGATTAATCTAATTTGGGGTAGGTACACTGACCTCAGGGGTTCGTCAAGAAATGTGTAAAGTTGGGTGTACCACGATCCGTCTCAAACTGCCTGAGGTGACCTTTTCCATAAGACGATTCGTCGCATAACACGATTCGTCTCAAAACCAAATATCTAAATGGAACCTAGCCTGGCGTTTGTCGTTCTGCCGTCCGCTCAGATCTTTTTAAAGTACTTTAATCTGATGAAGAGTTTACGCATACCTACATTGTACCCTATAGCTATTCTGAGAGGTTAATTGCACCCTACCTAGACCCCAGCCGTTCAGTTTGATTTATACTCGCGCCTTCTATGTTTCCTTCTTCATTTGTCTGAAAAATGAGACTCATCTTACATCAAAGCCATTTGTGAAACAGCTAAAACACTAACAACAACAATATTCGTAAAAATATTGCACGTCCGTAGTGCTTTTGCATGTGCCTCGTTTTCTAACCTTAACATCAGTCGGTACCGGTGTGGCCCTAGCTCCTCTCAGCATGCAAGACATTCACAAGCTCAGTCCAAGGTCCGTCCTCACTGACGCTACGCCGGACGAACTTGGCGTTCACTATAAGCTCAGTCCGCGCTCCGTGTTAACGGACCCTGCCCAGGATGATTTACCTGTGCATTACCACACAGGTAAGCCCACGTTTACCGGTTGAATAGGCATGTTTGAATTCATCGTTAAATAGGCATGTTATGAACTAATTTGCTTTAGGCCGGGGGTCACAAAGTGAGTTTAAATAAACTTGGTTTAAGTTTAACTCTCGGATTAAGAAATCTTCATTTTATTTATTTACACGCTGATTAAGAAATCTGATTTGCTAAAAAAAAAATTGATTTTTTTTTTTTTTATTATCAACCAATCAGATTTATGAAAATTTCAAAAATTTCAGCCAATAGGAGAGTCAAGTTTGCTGGGATTAACATGGAACACTGAGATTAAGCAACGATGAGCGTGGTTAGTATCTGGATGGGAAACTCAATCACGTACAAGCAAATCCTAGCCCCACTTGGGCTGGGTGAGGTCAATGTAAGAAGCCAAGTAGTTTGTCACTTTGTCAGTAAAAACCAGGTTGCCCTTACCCATATAACCAAAATTGGTTAATAAATGGTTAGGGGCACTTAGGGGCTGTTCGCCCCTAAATATCAGGTTTTGGGGGCTTTTTGGGTATGGAAAATATTGACTCTAATTTGTTTTCTTTCGTTCACAGACGAAAATCGAGACCTGAATGGACACCCGGAGGAAGAAATCAAAAGGCAGAGGACCCACCATGTACAATACAACGGTGATCAACTTTATTCGAATGTAAGTAGACAATATTTTATTGTAGACCATTATGTCTACAATTGAGACAAGGAGTAAATCATTAATAGAGAGATTTGTAGGTATAATGTTTGAAAATAAATAAAAATTGATTTACCTATTGTAAAAAAAAAAAAGTTTTGGTCATGGGATTTGACGTTCCCCCTGATTTTCACCGTCTCTTCGCCAATGTTTCAGTTATGGTAACCAACTCAGTAGTTAACGCGTTGGAGTTGGACTTCGGATATGGAGGTTGCTGGTTCGAGTCCAAGACAAGTCATAAAATTTATCTAGGAGTAATAGTTGGGGAACGATATTTGTGACAAGCATTTAAGTATGCTTCACAGAATTAAAAATTCCTTTTTTCTTTATATTCACCGTCTCTTTGCCCAATGTTTCAGTTATGGTCGGGCAAGTGGAGTATGAAGGACGAGCACAAGCTATTCTCGGAGCTAGGCGGGGGCACGCCTCTCACCAACGGTGCTGCCTCCCCGTACTACGACTCGGTACAATCGGCGGGCGGGGGATTCACCTCCGGCCCCCCATCTGACCTGTACGATAGCATGACGGCCCAAGGACAAAACACCGGGACGCATGTGTATGCCCCGCCCGTGGCTACTACGCTAGGTAAGGAACTTTTCCCCGGCGCGAAACCCGCTTAACCCATGAGAGCCGAGGCCTACATTAAAGTGACACCAAACCCTTCTCTCTTTTTGCTAATATCTCAGTCGCTCTACGTCAAAGTGCATCGGGGATTTGTCTATTAGTTGGAAAACAAATTTCCTACTATTTTCACTATTATTTAACACATTTACTCAATACCGGTCCGAAGCGGTTAAATTTCAGCAAGATCCAACGAATAGAAAAAAAGAAAAAGCTCGGCTCTTATGGGTGAAATGGGGCCTGCGTGAAATTTTAGATGCCCGCTTTGGGGAAGTTGGATTTCTTGATCCCTCTTGGAGCGTTTTTAGAAGCATCTTGTTACGTTATTGTAAAATAAGTTATTGCTATTTTATTACATAAGTATTGCTATTGTTTTGATTTGCTGAATGATCATAGTGCTGCTAAAGAAATGTTATGTAACTAATTTTAGATTTTTTAGGTTATTGTAGGGAGCTTTAACTCTAGAGGTTATTTCAATTTGTTTCTTCCTTGTCCTTTTCTTAACTGAAGAAAAAATAGCTAGCTACTTGTTGCCATTTTTTCTGTTAGTTTTTAGTTTTTACAAATAATCATTTGCGCTTTATCTGCTTTAACCCAATTGTATTCGAGAATTCATTGCTGATTGCAATGCAATCCCATGATCGGTCATGATCGGTTATTTGAATTCTCGAACGCACACGCTTTAACTAACAAAGGCTGAAATTGGCCCGTCCAAAGGCCTATAACCAAATTGTACATTTGGCCATTCTTTCAACTAGTATCTTTTTTTATTATTTGTTTTTTATCAACCAATCAGGTTGCTTCATCCGAGAGTGGAACTTGAACCTAATTTTTGATTGTGGCTCCGGCCAGAGGGTTATTATGCTTTTTTTTTTTTTTTTTTTTACCAAAAAGATTATTTTCAAACAAAAAAATTTTTCGTTTTCGGCTCCTATTCCTCTTGTACCCACATTCCTTTTCCCTTTATCACATCTCTCCTCCTCCCCTTCTTCTTCTTCTGTACCTTCTCGACTCTTGATCTTTTCCTCTTCTTCTCCTCCAATCTCTCCTCTTCCTCTATCCCTGTTATTCTCTTCTACCTTCTCCTAGAAATACATTCCATCACTTCCAGTTCTCTATCCCTCCTCCTCCCCCCTTGTCTCCTCTTCTTCGTCTCTTATAACTTCTCCTTCTCCATCTCTCCTTCTTCCCCCTTCTCTCCTCTTCCTCCCTCTCCTCTTCTTCCTTCTCCTTCTTCTCCTCCACTCCTCCTCCTTCTCCCTTGTCTCCTCTTCCTACCTCTCCTTCTTCTCCTTCTCCTCTTCTTCTCCTCCATCCCCTCTTTATCCCTTCTCCGGACGTTACTACTTCACATTCAGCGTTTTGCTTTCGAATTCATTGCTTGCTGCTGTGTCTATGTACGTACATATGTATTATATGTAAATATGTACCTACAGGGTGGGCCCTAAAGCTGTGCCTAAACATAGTCGAATGTAACTGAATTTCTGAAGATTGTAGACCAAAATTTTTTAAAATTTGGACTGCGGCGCTGATGTGTTAAAGTTGAATCTAGGTAGAAAAAATATGTTCATTTATTTTGTGTAAAAATCTGAAAATGATGGCCCGTTCGCGGTTAAAGTATGTTAGTTTAAAAATTCCCCTCTAGCAGCGCCACCTCTCCTAAGCAGAATAGAAACTAATCACAGTCCACCCCGTATATTCAACCCATGTTATGTACAATACATATGTAGCGCTCTATGAAAATTGAAATGAAGGTAGTTCTGTTTTTGTCCATTATGAAACCTTCAGATACAATCCAATTGTTATTCCCCTTCCTCTCCCTTTAATGTACCTCCCTAGGGAGTGACCCAACCCTCCTACCCCTTTACGTTCTAATCACAAGTTTACAGAACCTTCCCACTAACAAGGGGGCAGTTGAATTATCATTATGACTTTGTTTGAAATCACAACAGATGGAAAGGGTTGCTTTGGAAAGAAAGAAGTGGTGGCAGAATCATGGTTTGACTTTGATTATAATAAAAATAAATAGAGTAGAGAGTGGACACGAGACCCCGTTTCCGGATAATCCCGCGCCGGGAGGCACCCCCCCTAGTCTAACCTCGGACCCGGTACCTAGCCATAGTCCGGATCAGTTGACCGTCCTGCAGCCGGCTAATGGAGGGCCGCCGGCCGGCGTACCTGTGTACGCGCCGGCAACCATGCTACCCGGCTTTGCACCGCCTCATTATGCCAGCACAGGTTTGTGTGGATTTTTACTTTCCTTATCCTTAGGAAGGAAAATAATGTAATCGGGTCAATTATTTGTTTTCTTCTGACCTAGTAAGCCAGCCTAGTTAGCTTAGTTGGTAGCGCGTCTGCCTTGTAAGCTCTAGGCCGCGGGTTCGATTCCCGCCCAAGGCGGATTTTGACCTGATGGGATAATGTTCGTTCTCGGAACGGCTGGCTTTCTTCTATCCTGTCTTCCTTCCTTGTAACTATACTGAGGTCTTATCGTCCCGAAATGGAAGAAAGTACAAGGACAGAATAGGCGGGAAGCTGTAATGTAATCGGGTCAATTATTTCTTTTCTTCTGACCTAGTAAGCCAGCCTAGTTACCTTAGTTGGTAGCGCGTCTGCCTTGTAAGCTCTAGGCCGCAGGTTCGATTCCCGCCCAAGGCGGATTTTGACCTGATGGCATAATGTTCGTTCTCGGAACGGCTGGCTTTTTTCTATCCTGTCTTCCTTCCTTGTACCTATACTGAGGTCTTATCGTCCCGAAACGGAAGACAGTACAAGGACAGAATAGGAGAAAGCCAGCCGTTCCGAGAACGAATCTCATATCTTTAGAATAAAGTCCGCCCCGGGCGGGAAGCTGCCCTTCAAGCTAACTGGTTCTCAATTCCAACATTGTTTATGTTCTTAATTTGTAATTTGCAATTTTATTGACATTTTAATAGTTAACATATTTTTCATACATGTTCTCAATGTTAAAAGTCCAAGTTCTCAATATCTCAATCCCAACATTTTGTTCACAACCACCCTGTATTTTGTTTCAGGAGGCAGTGGCGGCGTTACCGAGTACACCCCGTATAGTTCCCATTATTCCCAGTATAGTACACCCGGCTATCCCAGTTACTGCTACAGCAGTGGCGCAGGAGGGCTGCTCAGTAAGTAGTGAGTGAGTATTAGTTAGCCACTGACAGCAGTCAGGGATGGGGGATTGAGGCGAAAGCCGGCAGGTGCCCCCTTTCAATCGTCCACCAGGGATGGATGGAGGGACTACTTAATAAGGTCAGGGATCTATTCCTGAAGAGGACAGGTCCTTGACCAGTAGCCCGTTCCAAGAAAGTATGGTAGAATAAGGAGAAAGCCAGCCGTTCCGAGAACGAATCTCATATCTTTAGAATAAAGTCCGCCCCGGGCGGGAAGCTGCCCTTCAAGCTAACTGGTTCTCAATTCCAACATTGTTTATGTTGGAATTTTATAAGGAGCTTACTTTTTCATTGTCATGTCTTCTGAATAATTACCTCCAGTTGGTCCAAATGATAATTATTAGAATAGAATATACCTTGTTTATCCTGCTGGGGTAGGACTGAAAAGTCCCTTTTCCCCCGTAGTCTAACAAAGACCTTATAGATTTTGACATATTATGGGGAGTGACTAGTGTAAGGCAGCCAATTTGTAAACAAAAGTACTCTACCTAATGTAAATTTTCATCACTTTTACATTTGGAACTCTTATCATCCCATTCTTTCGTGGAACAAGCTACTGGTGTTGGAGTTTACATTCGACTCCTGAAGAGACTTCTAAAATCCTTTGAAAAAATAAAACGTCCATATGATAAATAAATTCTAAAAGAAGATCCTTTGTAAGATTTTAGAATAATACAAATAATAAAACGAGAGTCGAGTGGATTGAAACACATCACATGCCTTCAGGCAAACTCCATTTTTCAAGGGTCTTGGGATTAATTTAATTTGAAGATGTTTATAGTCGAAAGCTGGCAATATTGTGGGATTTTGACATTTTGAGAGCCTGTGTACAAGAACACAGATGGGGGGGGGATACAAGAATTCCACCAACCAGAAAAGGCTAGAGAAGAAATTACCTCAATGACAATACAAAATCAAGTTAAGTTCTCCTCCAACACGCACAACACAAAAGTTGTATTCGATTATGTGGAATGTAATTCAGTGAAACATGGCTGAACCAATGAGATTGTGAGATTTCACTGTGTGTTTTAAAAGCGGAATCTCATTGGTCCAAGCATGTTTGACTGAATTAAATTTCACATAATCGAAAAAAAGCGGAATCTCATTGGCTCAGCCTTGTTTGACTGAATTAGATTTCACATAGTCGAATACAACTCAATTTTTCAATCGCCTTGACTAACCCCAATCTTCTTTTTCCCTTACAGACAATCCCTACTACTACAATAACAACAGTGAATCCGTCAACGGTGGCAACACCTCCCTCTTCGTCGAAGCTGCCAATGGCACTCACCAGGCCGCAGCACGGTCGCCTATAGCTGCCACCAGAGCTAATTCTGGCGCTAGTGCTGCTTCTCCGACAGGTAGCGCTGCCTGCGTCAAGATGGAACACAGCGCGCCGTCTGTGTTCATTGGATGAAAACTAGCCTCCCTCCTAGACGCGTGTCTGGAAGATCTCGTGCTGAGTCGACCTTGAAATCAACCTTGAGTTTAACACTTAAGGTACCACTCAACTCGTCTTGAGTCGACCTTGAAATCAACCTTGAGTTTATCACTTAAGGCTTAAGGTACCACTTAACTGGACCTGAGTCGACGTTGAAAATTGAAATCAACCTTCAGTCGTGCTGAGTCGACCTTAACTTGAGTCGATCTTGAAATCAACCTTGAGTTTATCACTTAAGGTACCACTAAACTGGGCCTGAGTCGACCTTGAAAATTGAAATCAACCTTCAGTCGTGCTGAGCCGACCTTAAAATCAACCTTGAGTTTAACACTTACGACTCAACTCGTCCTGAGTCGACCTTGAAAAGAACCTTTACAATTAAGGTACCACTCAACTCGTCCTGAGTTGATCTTGAAATCAACCTTAAGTTTAACACTTAAGGTACCATTCAACTGGACCTCAAAAAGTTTAAAACTTAAACGGAGTTTAAACTCACTTTGTGGCTCCCGGCCTGAATAGGCATGTTTGATTTCATCGTTAAATAGGCATGTTATGATTCAATTTGCTTTGATCGTTCTTGGTTATTACCAAGAAAAATATTTATTTACATTTTGCTTTTATTTTTGATATGTAGTAGTAAGTAGAAATTAGAGTGTAATTGATGTACATAGGTAACTATGTTTCTATGTAGTTTCTACCATTTCCTTCCTACATAGGTACCTAAAAAAAAAAGTTATGCCATAGTAACGTTCTTGAATAGGTACATAGATCTACATAGAAAAAGGATTGTGCTTCTATTCTTGGGATTTACATAATAAAACTGACTAACTGACATTGCATGAGAATTTCTTTCAATGTAAAAATTTGTTCTCGTTCTTGCCTGGTAACCATATTTGTCGCTACAGTAGTTTTGTGTGTTCTGTTTGTTTGCATGCGAGTAGAGAGGGTAACTATGTTTCTATGTAGTTTCTACCATTTCCTTCCTACATAGGTACCTAAAAAAAAAAGTTATGCCATAGTAACGTTCTTGAATAGGTACATAGATCTACATAGAAAAAAGGATTGTGCTTCTATTCTAGGGATTATAATAAAACTGACTAACTGACATTGCATGAGAATTTCTTTCAATCTAAAAATTTGTTCTCGTTCTTGCCTGGTAACCATATTTGTCGCTACAGTAGTTTTGTGTGTTCTGTTTGTTTGCATGCGAGTAGAGAGTTCATAATTTCCCCTCTCTCTTCTCCCTTCCCATCCTATAATTTCCCCTTCCTTCCACTCTCTTGCTCACTTCTTCCTCTTTTACCCCATTTTCCCTCTCCATGCCATACCTTTTTCATCCCTCGCTCCCATTTTTTCCCTTCTCCTTCTCCTACTCCTCTTGTACCCACATTCCTTTTCCCTTTATCACATCTCTCCTCCTCCCCTTCTTCTTCTGTACCTTCTCGACTCTTGATCTTTTCCTCTTCTTCTCCTCCAATCTCTCCTCTTCCTCTATCCCTGTTATTCTCTTCTACCTTCTCCTAGAAATACATTCCATCACTTCCAGTTCTCTATCCCTCCTCCTCCCCCCCTTGTCTCCTCTTCTTCGTCTCTTATAACTTCTCCTTCTCCATCCCTCCTTCTTCCCCCTTCTCTCCTCTTCTTACCTCTCCTTCTCCTTCTTCCCCCTTCTCTCCTCTTCCTCCCTCTCCTCTTCTTCCTTCTCCTTCTTCTCCTCCACTCCTCCTCCTCCCCCTTGTCTCCTCTTCTTCGTCTCTTATAACTCCTCCTTCTCCATCTCTCCTTCTTCCCCCTTCTCTCCTCTTCCTCCCTCTCCTCTTCTTCCTTCTCCTTCTTCTCCTCCACTCCTCCTCCTCCCCCTTGTCTCCTCTTCTTCGTCTCTTATAACTCCTCCTTCTCCATCTCTCCTTCTTCCCCCTTCTCTCCTCTTCCTACCTCTCCTCTTCTTCCTTCTCCTTCTTCTCCTCCACTCCTCCTCCTTCTCCCTTGTCTCCTCTTCCTACCTCTCCTTCTTCTCCTTCTCCTCTTCTTCTCCTCCATCCCCTCTTTATCCCTTCTCCGGACGTTACTACTTCACATTCAGCGTTTTGCTTTCGAATTCATTGCTTGCTGCCGACTCTATATGTACGTACATATGTATTATATGTAAATATGTACCTACAGGGTGGGCCCTAAAGCTGTATCCAAACATAGTCGAATGGGACTAAATTTCTGAAGATTGTAGACCAAAATTTTTAAAAATTTGGACTGCGGCGCTGATGTGTTAAAGTTGAATCTGGGTAGAAAAAAATATGTTCATTTATTTTGTGTAAAAATCTGAAAATGATGGCCCGTTCGCGGTTAAAGTATGTTAGTTTAAAAATTCCCCTCTATGTGTCTATGTACGTACATATGTATTATATGTAAATATGTACCTACAGGGTGGGCCCTAAAGCTGTGCCTAAACATAGTCGAATGTAACTGAATTTCTGAAGATTGTAGACCAAAATTTTTTAAAATTTGGACTGCGGCGCTGATGTGTTAAAGTTGAATCTAGGTAGAAAAAATATGTTCATTTATTTTGTGTAAAAATCTGAAAATGATGGCCCGTTCGCGGTTAAAGTATGTTAGTTTAAAAATTCCCCTCTAGCAGCGCCACCTCTCCTAAGCAGAATAGAAACTAATCACAGTCCACCCCGTATATTCAACCCATGTTATGTACAATACATATGTAGCGCTCTATGAAAATTGAAATGAAGGTAGTTCTGTTTTTGTCCATTATGAAACCTTCAGATACAATCCAATTGTTATTCCCGGGTAGAAAAAAAAATGATCATTTAATCATTTTGTGTAAAAATCCGAAAATGATGGCCCGTTCGCGGTTAAAGTATGTTAGTTTAAAAATTTCCCTCCAGCAGCGCCACCTCTCCTAAGCAGAATAGAAACTAATCAGTCCACCCCGTATATATTCAACCCATGTTATGTACAATATGTAGCGCTCTATGAAAATTGAAATGAAGGTAGTTCTGTTTTTGTCCATTATGAAACCTTCTCAACCCATGTTATGTACAATATGTAGCGCTCTATGAAAATTGAAATGAAGGTAGTTCTGTTTTTGTCCATTATGAAACCTTCACTATGTTTCTATGTAGTTTCTACCATTTCCTTCCTACATACATAAAAAAAAAGTTATGCCATAGTAACGTTCTTGAATAGGTACATAGATCTACATAGAAAAAGGATTGTGCTTCTATTCTTGGGATTTACATAATAAAACTGACTAACTGACATTGCATGAGAATTTCTTTCAATGTAAAAATTTGTTCTCGTTCTTGCCGGGGAGTGACCCATCCACCCTCCTACCCCTTTACGTTCTAATCACAAGTTTACAGAGCCTTCCCACTAACAAGGGGGCAGTTGAATTATCATTATGACTTTGTTTAAAATCACAACAGATGGAAAGGGTTGCTTTGGAAAGAAAGAAGTGGTGGCAGAATCATGGTTTGACTTTGATTATAATAAAATAAATAATGATACTTAATACATTTAAATGACGTTTTTTTAACATTTCGCAAATCCAGAAGAAAAAAATATTTTATAGGTAGGTATTTACACCTAGTTTTCTAAATTTCTAGGTAAAGCTCAAAAAAAACTAGAGCTTTTGAAGACAACATTCTCCCTTGGAATTTGATCCCA
>NW_007378761.1:0-1854 GCF_000475195.1 Diaphorina citri
AGGCGCGGCCTATTTGCCCCTGGATGTGACCGCGCCTGAACAGCGAGTGAAGCATATTCTGAATGAGGCCCGGCCTCTGCTTGTCATTGCCGAGAATGAGCAGGGTAAGTACCTAATAGAGCATTCTCTCGCCTGGTCAACAGGGGTCAAGGCGCTCGCCTGGTAAACAGGGGGGCGTGGGTTCAATCCCAGCTGAGGTATGGAATTTTATCCTCAATATAATTTGAGAATTTGACCACAATAATAGTAGTAGTAGCCTACTGCTGGAGTAAAGGGACTTTTCAGTCCTATGCGAGCAGTATAAATAAGCACTATTAAAGTGACAAAACTCTTCGAGAGTTCTTCTTCGCCTTTACCTGTGTTCAGACGAGGTCGGAGTTTTTCGTCAGCCCTCAATCAGTCCTAATAGGGTGATTGCTTTTGGGCTGACATTTGGTTTTGGTTACAAAATTTGACGAGTACCTAGATGTAGATGGGAATTTTCAGGATGGTATCCTCCCTGCCCCCAGCCAGACTGAAAAGTTGTCCAACAGTAAAGGAGACATTGTCAGAGGGTCTATTTCGTCGACATTGTCAGAGGGTCTATTTCGTCGACATCTTCAGAAGGTCTATTTCACCTTCTCTCTTATTTTCGTCCTACCTGTCCTGTTTCGGCTACCTTCATATTCCTGCCCCTCCTTCTTAGTCGACTTTTCCCCTCCTTCTCCCCCTCCCTCCTCCGCCTTTCCCTCCCCCCCCCTTCTAAGCTCCGCCACTACAATACAATAGGGATTTTAAAAAGCTACATCAGTGTTGCTAAAAGCATTCTGTTTTATTATTTAAAATCGGGGGGGATGTGATTTTTTTTTCCTCTCTTTTTACTTTATATTTCTTTTTTTAAAGAGAAAAAAAATCAAGTCGAGCTTTTTATTTTCGCGTTGTTGTTTTTCGATCTTGTTACATGTTTTTTTTTTTTTGCTTGTTTTCTTGAGTTTTTTTTTCTGTTTGGAAGTGTGTGCTCAATTTTAACTTCTGGATCAACTTGAGAGAGAGAGAGAGAGAGAGAGAGAGAGAGCTAATGATCTTGGTAGAGCAAAAATAACTCCTTTTTGACAATTCTGCCACAATAGAAGGAGAAAAATAAAAGAAAATGAAAATAAGTTTGCTAATTTTCCTCACAATATCTTATTGAGAGGAAAATAAATTTGCTAATTTTCCTCACAATATCTTATTGAGAGGAAAATAAATTTGCTAATTTTCCTCACAATATCTTATTGAGAGGAAAATAAATTTGCTAATTTTCCTCACAATATCTTATTGAGAGGAAAATAAATTTGCTAATTTTCCTCACAATATCTTATTGAGAGGAAAATAAATTTGCTAATTTTCCTCACAATATCTTATTGAGAGGAAAATAAATTTGCTAATTTTCCTCACAATATCTTATTGAGAGGAAAATAAATTTGCTAATTTTCCTCACAATATCTTATTGAGAGGAAAATAAATTTGCTAATTTTCCTCACAATATCTTATTGAGAGATTTGATCTGTAGGGAGAAGCAAAATCCTCCTCTATAAAAGAGGAAGAATTGTGCAATTAGTACATATACAGCTCCCTTGGTCCATGAGCATTTCAGAGCACATCAGACTGGGGGCCCAAAATTTTGACAATTTATATTATTAAACATTTTTCCCGTGAAGGTTTTTCATCCCAGGGGATTAATTAATTAATTATAGTTTAACCTTAGCAAACACAACCTTCCCCACCCTTTTTTAGTCCTTCTTCCCCCCTCCTCTTCTTTCTTCCTGTCTTCCTTCTTCTCTTGTCCTCCTTCTTCTTCTCCTCTTCCTGTCTCTTCTCTTTCTTCTTCTTCTC
>NW_007378761.1:2523-11175 GCF_000475195.1 Diaphorina citri
ATACAAAAAGACATCTTTTCTTTATTCTGCTATCGCCATTCGGCGAAAGCTAAAGCCGCTACAACAACAACAACAACACCATTGCTATAAGAATGTGGGCGTATGTGACTGTTTATCTTAATCGCGCTGCATACTGGTCATACATACATGTCATTTGTAAATGATAATGGAATTGTATAGGTAAATAAAGGGGAAAAAACTGGAATAATTGTAAAAAAAAAAACTGGAACTTTAGATATAAAAAATGGAATCTCCAGAACCATAACACCTAGAAAGCTGAAATTTGGTAGGAATATTCCTTTTATGGTCTAGGTGTGCAATAAGAAAGGATTTTGCGAAAATCTAAACCGATCCTGAGATATGATCAATTTTTGATCGCTAAAATCACCATAAGAAATACACAGAGTGCAGAGACTGAGGGAGAGAAAACTTTTCCTCGCTCGCCAAATATTTGAGTTTCGTTTATGTTTTTAGTTTGACAAAGAGCGAATGCTTAAGTATGTAACTATGGATGTTCGATTGTACGAGGTACCTACAGTGTGGCACTTGTGTAATGAGACAATGACTGTAACGAGAAGTAATGAAAAGGCTCAAATAACTATTTAGTGCCCTTCTGTGCCAGCCTAGTTGGTCCAACTTTAGTCAAAGATTGACAAAATGTTCAATCCTTCTTCTTCATGGTGTATCTCCGTTGCGAAGGTGTGCAAGTCTGCAAGTAGTATCATGGCAATCCTAACTTTCAGCTGCTGCTTTGAAGAGATCTGCAGATGACATGTTGAACCAATGTCGCAGATTCCGCAGCCATGATACTATTCTAATCTTTTGCCCCTTATCTTTCCCAGCATGGTAAGCTACTCTAGCCAGCCTCCTTTGCTTGGAACGTTAGGCTACGTTGCGCTAGGTTGCGTGAAGTTTGACGTCACGGCATACACTCCCGTAGGCGATGACGTCATAATTCATGACTCCCGCTTCGTTTGTTTGTGCGCAAGCGTTTCTGCGCATTTTGACGTGAAATCTGACGTCACAACTCTTCGAAATTTTAAATTAGAACGGCAATTAATATTTTCCTTATTGCAACTCCTCCATTAAGACACGTTAATCTTTAGACACCCTGTATGTAACCGTACTTTAGTAAGGCATTGTTTGGGTAAAAAAAACCTACCTCAGGACATGCGAATTAATTTTATATATATTTATTTTCATCAATTAATCAAGAAAAAATACCTCATTGGCGACATGATAGATTGGCTAATGCAAAGTATGCTGATGAAAAAAAAAAAGCCTTATTTAGATACTAATGAGGGAGGTATATGTACCTACTTACATAAGTCGGTAGGTAATTCATCTGTATTAAATGTACGTACAGAAATAATATAACTATTTACGTAGGTATATACATAGATATCTGTCTACGTCTGGAAGTACAAAGGTTGTTAGATTAATTTCTAATTAATTAATAACAATATGTATAGGTTAGGTATTAGAATTTTTAGACTGACTTTTTTTCTGCGATCAGATATATGTAGGAGGTATGTAGGTACCTCTATCATTCTTCTTCTTCTGTCTGTATTAAATGTACGTACAGAAATAATATAACTATTTACGTACCTATATACATAGATATCTGTCTACGTCTGGAAGTACAAAGGTTGTTAGATTAATTTCTAATTAATTAATAACAATATGTATAGGTAGGTATTAGAATTTTTAGACTGACTTTTTTTCTGCGATCAGATATATGTAGGAGGTATGTAGGTACCTCTATCATTCTTCTTCTTCTTCTTCTTCTTCTTCTTCTTCTTCTTCTTCTTAAAAAAAGCCCCACAGGAATATTACATACCTAAGTGTTTTGGTATAATATGTAGGTTTCCATGCATTTTTTTAATAAGAGAAAAAAGTTAAAAAAAAGAGCTTAGAGATGCATACCTAAGTGTTTTAATATGTACCTAGTTGTACTTACCTAGATGAAAGTATGTATATACCTCTTTTCCCCTTCGTAAAGTAATAATAATTATTTGAGTATTCCACTCATTTCACTGGCATTAGCATGACAAACTTATCCTTTTTAAAAAAAAAGAGCTTAGAGATGCATACCTAAGTGTTTTAATATGTACCTAGTTGTATTTACCTAGATGAAAGTATGTAGATTGTAGATACCTCTTTTCCCCTTCGTAAAGTAATAATAATTATTTGAGTATTCCACTCATTTCACTGGCATTAGCATGACAAACTTATCCTTTTAATTATACTTATGTACCTTAAGTAATGATTTCTCAAGGATCTTCGACTGGACAATTTTACTAATTGACTTACAATAGGTAGTACAACAAGTACCTTTACAATTATTCGTGCATTACTTCTAATAATTAAATAATAATTTATAAAAATAGGATTTTTCACAAATATCCTTTTAATTATACCTCCTACCTTAAGTAAGGATTTCTCAAGGATCTTCAACAGGACAATTTTATTAATTGACTTACAATAGGTAGTACAACAAGTACCTTTACAATTATTCGTGCATTACTTCTAATAATTAAATAATAATTTATAAAAATACCCATTTTTTTTACTTTTTCTCTCTCTATTTATTGAGGTAGGTATAGATCTATATTATTTTTTCCCCTTTTATCGCGATTACATATATGTACCTATCTTTATAATTATTGACAATCTGTAATACCTTTACAATTTTAAGTAGGTATAGGTACATTACCTATAATGACATTGTGTAAATAATTAAATATTACATGTAAACAGGGTGTATCAGAAACGAATATCATCTATAATTTCACCTGTACGAACGATTTTTGTAACTCTACCTATAAGGAACATAGGTTCAGACCTTTCAGACCATGGGCTAAAAAATCGCTTTTTTGAACTCAGGAGATTCTAAAACTTACACTCGTATTTATGAACAAGAATGATCGTTCTTAGATCAGTCTCAAGTCAAAATTGACCAATCAAATGCCTTGAGACTATGCTTGGCACGAACTTAAGAGCCAGCATTTTGTTCATAAATATGGGTGTTATATTTCTAGATTTCTACCCATTTCCTCCTGATTTTGAAGATCGGGACCTACTTCAAAATCTACTTTATTATGCTTTTTTTTTACTATTTTATTTTGTATGGTTGCAATTTTTGAAATACCCTGTATAAGGCACATTTTAAGCCCCTACAAGAGGCGTGTAGGTAATAGTTCAAGCCAGATTCCACAGTAAATCCAACCCTTCACCTTATTATGATGGTATGCCATTATGCCACATTATCATGGTATGTCACTATGCCATATTGTCATATGAATGCCATTTATGATACCTAAATACCTATGAGCTATGTTTATCTGAACATTTAATAGCTACAATAATCGGCACAAGTCAATAATGTAACATCTGTTGAGACTTTTACGTAAAATTAAATATGTATCTACAAGTAGCCCGCCTAGTTAGCTTAGTTGGTAGTGCGTCTACCTTGTAAGCGCTAGGCCGCGGGTTTGATTCCCGCCCGGGGCGGATTTTATCCTGATGGGCGCTTACGAGGCAGACGCACTACCAACTAAGCTAACTAGGCTGGCTCAAATCTCTCTTTGAAAAGAAAAAAAAAAAGAAATAAAAAGCTCTCTTCACCTTTTGCTAAACTCACAGAAGAAGCGAGGATTTAATGTTTAAATTAGGTAGTACCTAGGTACCTATTACTTTTGATTATTTTTTTTAATGTTGTTGATTTGTTTAACCCAAACTTTTGCAAAACGTTCACCTCGAAATAAATGTAACTCGAACAAGAAACACGATTAGTAACGGACAGCTCAAGTGGGGATTTTGAAACTCTTCAATATTTCGAGACACCAACTTTAATGGTCTCACATGACAATCATGACATGCTTATGGACTAGGTATACATAGAAGCAGTCTTATGAAAGGTTGGTGTCTCAAAATTACCCCAACTCACCCTATTAAAAAAAGGAGGAAAACCTGTCAGCATTCCCAAGGTTTGGTTTGACACCACCAATAGGAGTCGTTTGACGAATTTCAGATTCCATTGACATAACTCCTGATAGAGTGGTAGATAGAATACCTACTGGTAGATTCCTTTGAATTCATAAATTCCGTAGATATCAATGCTCATCATTGACATTTCAAACTTAACCCTTTGATATCCTTCTCACCATTAGGCAGGTATTCCTTCTCATCATTGGCCATTGATATTTCAACACTTAACCCTTTGATATTTCTTGTTTCAGTTCCTCCCAAGTCACGGCCCCAAATCGAGACAGACAAATGGAAATACCCGTACGGGGAGGTGATACGGGCTAATTGCACATCTGGACCTGCATATCCTGGCGTCAACATCACGTGGTACCGAAATAATGAAATGGTGAGTCTTTTTTTTCAAGAGTTTTGACAGAGGGAACTGTAACTGCTAAGGTCTTGTCGTCCCGAAATCAAAGAGAGAAGGAAGACAGGATAGGAGAAAGCCAGTCGTTCCGAGAACGAACCTCATCTGTTCAGGATAAAATTCGCCCCGGGCAGGAATCGAACCCGCGGCATAGCGCATACAAGGCAGACGCGTTACCAGTTTCCAACTAAGCTAACTAGGCTGGCTCTTTTACCCATAATATCGCTCCTATCAGTTTGGTACGTTGGGACATCCTGTATTGCTACTTGTTTTCATAAATTTCATTGCCATATCTATTACTTGTAAGCTGTATGAATCCACACGCTATAGAGTACCCATAATATCGCTCCTATCAGTTTGGTACGTTAACTTTGGGACATCCTGTATTGCTACTTGTTTTCATAAATTTCATTGCCATATCTATTACTTGTAAGCTGTATGAATCCACACGCTATAGAGTTATTAGCGGACGTTTAACATTCTTTATGTTTCCATTGTCTTAACTACCTTTATAGGTATCTGGATAGAAAAAGATCTAAATTGTGGTATATTCAGCTAGCAGAAATAGATCTGATCATAAAAAAAAACATTATAATAGGCAATGTAAAGGGTAAAATAAATCATACTATGTAAAAGGTATTGCCAGTTGAAACTGATCTCATACATAAAAGGATCTTAATACATTAAAAAGATACTTAAAAGGATATTAAAAATCCTCATTACCTATTTGCACTGTTTAGGTCATAATCATTATTTGAAATTATGGCATTTATAGGTACTTCCCTTACCGGCAAACCTAACCTAAAATACTTAGATAAGTATGAAGTAGAATAGAATAGAGTAGAAAATAAATCATACTATGTAAAAGGTATTGCCAGTTGAAACTGATCATACATCATAAAAGGACCATAATACATTTAAAAGATACATAAAAGGATATTAAAAATCCTCATTATATTTGCACTGTTTAGGTCATAATCATAATTTAAAATTATGGCATTTATAGGTACTTCCCTTACCGGCAAACCTAACCTAAAATACTTAGATAAGTATGAAGTAGAATAGAATAGAGTAGAACATACACTGTAAGCGCCAGGTCGTGGGTTTGATGCCCGCCCGGGGCGGATTTTATCCTAAACAGATAAGGTTCGTTCTCACAAATGGCTGGCTTTCTCCTATCCTGTCTTCCTTCTCTCTTTGCTTTCGGGACGATAAGACCTTAGCAGTTACAGTTCCTTCTACCATAACCCTTAAAAAACACACAACCAGGACCCAAAATTGTGACTTTGCCCTGAAATGAATAGCCCATCCCCATACCTAAAGATGATTTAGCTGAAAAAAAGTGCATCTCTTGGAGAGTTTCAGCAGTCCAATTTGTTTCCTTTTTTTTTCTTTTTTAATCACACTGTATCACATTCACTCATATACCCTGTGAGCACCAGGTCGTGGGTTTGATGCCCACCCGGGGCGGATTTTATCCTAAACAGATAAGGTTCGTTCTCGCAAATGGCTGGCTTTCTCCTATCCTGTCTTCCTTCTCTCTTTGCTTTCGGGACGATAAGACCTTAGCAGTTACAGTTCCTTCTACCATAACCCTTAAAAAAACACAACCAGGACCCAAAATTGTGACTTTGCCCTGAAATGAATAGCCCATCCCTATACCTAAAAAAAGTGCTAAAAAAAGTAATTAGCTAAAAAAAAGTGCATCTCTTGGAGAGTTTCAGCAGTCCAATTTGTTTCCTTTTTTTTTCTTTTTTAATCACACTGTATCACATTCACTCATACCTTTACAATTTTAAGTAGGTAAGGTACATTACCTATAATGACATTGTGTAAATAATTAAAAAATATTACATGTAAACAGGGTATATCAGAAACGAATATCATCTATAATTTCACCTGTACGAACGATTTTTGTAATTCTACCTATAAGTAGGCTTGCCAAATATCCAAAATGTCGATTCGGGACGCGAATCCGCGAACATAATTGCCAAATCCGCGAAAATAATCGGGTAATATTTCATTTGTAAAGTAACTAAGCTATCAATGTTATCTTAAGTCCTACTGCAATTAGGTACCTACCTAGTTACACCAATAAATTATTGCCTCTGTCTATAAAATAACGAATCACTAGTACCTATAAAAATGACTAATCACTACTAAGCCTTTCTATGTACGTGTAGAACTTTTTTACGACCATCATTATTTGTACTTCTAGTAAAATTCCTTTTTTAAAGAGCTTTGAAAACAAAAATAGACAATATTAAAAAGTTAGAACTTTTAAGGGTATACACAACACTTGGTAAAACAAATTAAAATCAATTTCCTTTTTTTTTCAATAGGAATCAATTTCCTATTGAAAAATAGACAGTTGGAAATAAGTGGAGATTTTTTTTTTTCTTCTTTTTACAAAAGAGGCCCTACCTATATTTGTAAGTTCACCAGTAGGTATTAGGTAGTTCTGAATTCTGATACCACTGGCTCTACAATGAACATAAATCTGACAATATCTGAACATCACTTTGACAAAGTAATAATACCGGCCCCGTTTGAACGGGAAAAGGCAAAGAAGAAGAAGAACAAGAAGAAGAAGAAGAAGAAGAAGAAGAAGAAGAAGAAGAAGAAGAAGAAGAAGAAGAAGAAAAGAAGAATATTGGCAAAATGTATACATTTAGCACAGAGAATCTTAGACAATGATAAAAAGAAAGAGATTAAATCCCAGTAATAATTTAATTAAAAAAGTCAATACCGAAATTTTGGGGTCGACCGTAATTTAACCTCAGAGCAGAGGTCCCAGTTTGTTTTCTCAAATTGGGTCGATTTTTTTTCCTCCTTCTTCTGCTTCTTTTTCTTCTTCTTCTTTCTTTCTTTCTTTCTTTCGAGCACTATAAACAGAGCACAAACCTGTCTAGGCATCTACGATAAGTAAAAAAAAAGAAGGCCCAAATTTGTTTTCAGTCAATTTCATCTTCAAAACTTCAACTTGTCCCTTTTCTTTTTCCGCAGCTTGTGAGAATCCGGCATACAAAGGCCGCACGGTGCTCAGTTTGCCTCAGCTGCGGCTCCTCAGTGCGTCCCTATCCCATAACAATATCCCAGGGGAGTCCATGCTACATGCTGATAATAATAACGAGCAGTCCAATGATATTGCTATCGTCCTGTATACATCTGGCAGTACTGGGATACCTAAGGGTAAGATTTCGGTACTATTCTTCAGTTGCCTTACTACCCACACTAAGAGGATCCTACTAGTTCCTCTTGTATTGTGAGATAGCTTGCTTTCATGTTTCCTTTTTCATTTCTCTTTTCTCTCTCTCTCTCTCTCTCAATAGCAAAAAATAACCAATCTACACATTTTGCTCCGCAGAATATCGTCGCATGTACAAAACCGGAGACTACGGCCGCATAGTCGACGACATTCACAGGTGTTGGAGTTCTGGAGATAGAGCAATCAGTGTGTGAATGAGTGGATCTCGATTTTATACAATAGAAAAAAATAACCAATCTACACATTTTGCTCCGCAGAATATCGTCGCATGTACAAAACCGGAGACTACGGCCGCATAGTCGACGACATTCTGCTGTATGAAGGTCGCACCGACTCGCAAGTCAAGATACGCGGCAACCGCGTCGACCTAAGTGAAGTAGAGGCCGCCCTGAGTAAACTAAGTGAAGTGGATAAGCTGAGTGTACTCTGCTACAAACCTGGTGAAGTAGACCAGGTAAGTGAAGTAACAAGTGAAGAAATACGAGGCGTCGACGACATTCTGCTGTACGAAGGCCGCACCGACTCCCAAGTCAAGATCCGTGGCAACCGCGTCGACCTAAGTGAAGTAGAGGCCGCCCTGAGTAAAATAAGTGAAGTGGATAAGCTGAGTGTACTCTGCTACAAACCTGGTGAAGTAGACCAGGTAAGTGAAGTAACAAGAGTGAAGAAATACGAGGTAACAGAGTAGACCTAAGTGAAGTAGAGAGTAAACTTACTAAGTGAAGTTAGTTACAATTCCTTCTATCAGACCAGACCAGCGTCTTCATTGTAAATGTAGAAGAAGAAGAGATTATATATTTTTAAAAAACACATAAACAATCTGCCAGCCTCTGGCTGGTTGCCAAATAAAAAGCACAGAATACCAATTAATCATAGGATATTTGTCTTCAATAGGATTTTCTTTCTAATCACGTAGATTTCTTGTCTCTTGTCATTTGCTAACTGAATAGATATGATTGTGAAGAATATGTAACGACTGTTTGATAAT
>NW_007378761.1:12708-17046 GCF_000475195.1 Diaphorina citri
GGGGCGGGGAGAAAAAAGAACAACCATTTTCTTTTTTGGGGGCGGGCGGGGGGGAAGAAAAAAAAAAAACCCGGCCAAAGGGGGAAAAAAAAACCGGGGGGGGCGGGAAAATTTTCGGGGGGCCCCCCCACTTTTGGTTTTTCAAGTTTTTTTTTTTTTTGGGGGGGGGGCCTTTAAATTAATAAGAAAGAAAAATCCTCCGGTTAAAAACAACCCCCGGGGGTGCCGGTTGTGAACAAAATTTTTTTTTTCCGCCAATCCAGGGGGGCAGTTTAATTTTTTTTCAGGGGGGGGCAAGATACTTAAGGGGGGGCGGGAAGGTTGGGGTGGGGGGAAACTTTTTGGGGGGGGGAAAAAAAAGGGGGGGGGTTAGGGTAAAGGGGTTTGAAAAAAACCTAGGTTATTACTTGGGGGGTCTATCGGCACCAAATCCCATTGGAAAGAAAGGAGGCAATGGGGGGATTTGATTGGGGGAAAATTTTAGGGTTTTTACCCCTTACAAACCGGGCCTTACCCCCAAACTTGGGGGAATTTTTTTAGGGGGGACGCCACCGGGTTTTTTTTTTTTTTTTATAACCCCCCGGGGCCCACAACTTTTTTGATTGGTTTTTCCAAAAAAAAAAGGGTTCCATTTTAAATTTTAAAAAAAGGGGGAAGCCTTTTCTCCACAATTTTTTCCCCCCCCCCACTTTTCTTTTGCGGGGGTTCATAACGGGTGACAAAAAAAACCAAGTCCGGGGACCGTTTTCAAGGGGTCCAGTTCGGGGTGCATGCGGGGTGGCGGAAAAAAGGTTAATGCTTTTTTTATTTTGGGGGTAGAGAAGAAATTTAAAAAAGAAAAGAAAAAGGGGTGCGGGGTAAAAGGGGGTTTTTTGGATTTGTGATGTTTAAGGGGCGGAGGAAAACAAACCACTGAAAAGAAAGCCACAAACAAAAGGAAATGGGGTGATTGATAACAAAAAAAAAAAGGCGGGTTGGGGGGGGGGGGGGGAACCCGGGGTTTATCAAATAATTATTATCGTCCCCCCCGAGGAGGGGAGAAAAAAAACACTCTGAAACATAAGTGAAGGGAGAAGGAAAGGATAGCTAAAAGAGAGATATAAAGAAGGGACGCGAGGGGGATAGAGCAAAGGCCGGGAGGGAGGGGTGGGGCGAGTGAAAAGGCCCCCAAAAAATATAACCGTTCCGGAGAAGCGAGCACATTAGTCCGAGTGTAGGATAAAATCCACCTCGGATGGAATCAAAGTGGAGGTCCTAGCGGCCTAGCGCGTACAAGGAGACACGCTACCCAACCAAGCTAATAACTAGCTGGTACATGCAACAACTTTACAAAAACTCATAATTACTTAGATTTACCTAAGAATTTATTTGATGTCTTATATGTATATGCAGAGAGAGAGAGACACTCGAAATTTTCAAATTTCAGTATATCCCATCTGATTACAGTGTGTGGACAAAGTCTAACCATGCTTGAGATCCAATATACGAACAACGACGGAGGAATCAGTTCGAGCCTCCGACCGCCTTGCCCGTGGCCAAAGCCTGTTCGACACGTGGTCAAAGTTCTGGGGTGGCGTCTCACTGTGTGTGCTCAATCCACAGAGTTCGGCGAGAACTGCGATTAACTGTCTATAGATACGGGAGTACCAATCGCTCAACTCGATCTACACGATCACAACTCCGAGATGCGGGCAGTCACGGTGTCCGTGGCGGACTTTGTGTCTGCGAAGACTTAGGGTCGGTATATACAGGGGTGGTGCTCAAAATAAGTTGACCGTGGCCATAATTAAAAGAGTGTTATATACTAGGGGAGAGCTTAATAAAACAGACTATTCTCCCACGCTCCTGTAGGTTGTCCACAAATAATATCCTATACTAATGTATAAGCTACCACAGGTTCACACCTGTCACACTCTCCTGCATGAATGATATCTAGGAGTTGGCACAGATTTATAGGGAATGACGCTGATGTCTTACTTGCGCTATGGTTAGTATACACTCTCTGTTTATTAGTGATATCCTGTATATATGGTGTTAGAAGGGAGGTATTATTAGGACGAAATAGGATAGATTATTTGGTAGTTAGAGGATATTTAATGAGTTAAAATTTACAGGAGTAGGGTTTGTATATTAACATATTATGACGAGATAAGATATGTTTATCGTGTATAATTGGTAAATGTCCTACTCCATGAGAATAATTGCATCTATGAAAAGTACCGGAGGTGGGCATATCGTCACATGCACCGAGAATTTATTCTGTATATTGAAACTAAACTATAGTATAAATAAAAGAGGTATTTAGCCTGCTGTGCCTCATAAAATTTGCTGATGTAATGACCTTATAATTATAGTTAAAAAAATGAAAAGCAAAAATACGTATGAGTAGAGAAACTTTGTTGTTCTATCCTTCTATTTAAGAAAGTTTGTAGCACTGAATAGAGGCGGCTCTCATACCTCTTCTGAAACAAATGATATAAAGAGAAGGGAGGCACTAGAGAGAAAAGCCAGCCTTTCCGAAAATGAACCTTCTTATCTCTTTAAGGAGTAAAGTTCGCCCCGGCTAAAGCAGATATCATACCATTTAATCGAAGTTAGTGTATAATCTCCTACATAACTAGGCTATGTCTTCTTCGACATTTTTTTTCGTTATAGTTTTTATGTATTATTTTAAATGTAGGAATAACAACTCGTACATTCACCTATTATTTTCAGTGATATTATAGACGTTACTGTCGACAAAGCCTACACACCCTATGGGCATTTCCCTATCAGTATTCAATACTCGAATGCGTTGATTACATAACCCATGCTCATAAAACAGATTGTTCCAAATAAGTATAAATGATACACTTCTACGAGAAAGTCAGATTCTGGAAGATATGGAATCATCCTTGATTAAAACTGAGATCTGCTCAGTTGTATCTGTGATGTGCTTTTGGGATAAAGGGATAACTTTTGGGTGTTGTTAGTGGTGTGGAATAAAGTATTCATTATTAGAGAAAAAATCATGCAAATCTCTTTGAGAGAAATGAAACAGAGAAAATTCTAATTGTATAAGATCATACTCACATTCGAGTGGTTGTATGTGGTGAATAATCAACCTGGTAACCAGGTGAAAGGAGCGGATCAAATACTCCCAATCGAAGCATTAGAATTTTACTCTCAAACGTAGTATTAGTTGAGGTACACCAGATCTCAGTAATTTGGTAAATTCTTACCATGTATATCTGTTGCAAACTGTGGAATTCTTTCCTGGCAATACAGAAAATCATCAGAAGGTCATTGTAGAGTATCTAAGTATTCCCTTAGTTCTAAATAATCTAAAAAAAACATTTAAATTATAATTCAATTCAAACATTTAATATTATTTTATTATTTTCCACTTATACTTACACCATATTGGTTCTCTATGTGTGTAATTTGATAAGTGTCACTCACAATCGTGTGATCTACTCTGTATATTTATTAATCAAATATTATATTCCGGAAAAAATAACATGTATGTGATGAAAATTAAAATAGATGTGTTTAGATATTTAATTATGGCTCACACTTATCTATAGCTTACTGCTGTTTTTGTATCTAATTTGTTTATCACTTATCTACGTATATAAATTTTAAATTATAAATAACTGTATTCAATAAAATAGAATTGGTGGAAGAAGCTACGTACTAGGTGAGAATCCTCTCACTATATTATAGCGTAAATAAATAAATAAGCATTGCACTGTACATTAGTAGTGATAACCGACTATTTAGGTTGAATACATTCACTGTTCTTTTGAGAGATCTACTAGTTTGAATGTTTATCAATTACTCAAGAGACTCACTATAGTCAAGTATTTGCGTAGAGTTGGCATATTCTGGACAAGTGAAACAGTATGGAACAACATGGACTCCCGGCTCTAATAACCTGTGTTCCCTGAGCACTCATGAGGACCCAATTTGAGGATCTGTCTAGGGGGGTTCTTCATTGCCACAAAAAATTAAAAAATAAATAATAAAAAAGTTTTATAGGGTTTCCAGACCGGACCTATTCACTGAAATGTATTATTAATTCATTCGTCACTTTACAGATTTGGGAAGCCCCTAGTTCAGCGGGTAGCACCGACTCAAGTTTCATAGTCAAATCTCGGGAAGATAGGGCAGAAGAGGAGGTAAAAATATTGGTGCGCCTGTCTCAAATTTCGACGCCCTTGGATGAACCAGAGAGGTGGCCAATTACGTCCAAATAACTTCAATATTATCTTCGAGTTCCTGGAACATCTGGAGGGAGACCTATTAGGTAAGTTTCTTTACGATCCTCTTTGGGGAGGGGAAAATCAAAACATTAAT
>NW_007378761.1:17082-18308 GCF_000475195.1 Diaphorina citri
AAAAAAAAAAAAAAAATGGGGTCTGAAAGATCGTGCCTCACACCAACTGAGACCTATGAGTGAGTACCTATGTATCTGATTGCCAAATTTTATCCATTTATTCATTTTAACTATTGATATCCTTGTTCCTTAGCTTGTATAGATACAATTTAATCCTTAATCCCCAGTATTTTCCTTCCATCACTAAATAGGTAATTCAATCGAAAAGTAAACCAGAAACCAGTCATCTCCACTAATTTTCCCTATAGTGCACATTGCATACTTAAATATGGAGTTACCCGGCACTCATACAAATGGGACTGCCTTACCTCTGTTAAGTTAGCTTGGAACTTGGAAGTTGAGAAGATAGCACTAGTGCTCCTGCCTTTCAAGAGGTTCGATTTCCGCCTGTGGAGAACTTTAAGGTTCGTTCTCGACAGGGCTTTCTTCTATCCTGTTCTCATCTCTTCGATTTCGAGACGATAAGACTTCCGCTGTTACAGTTCCCTCTGTTAAACCACGGAGAAATAACCTCCTTAATTCGCCCAAAAAAAAAAAAAAAAAAAATCCAGCATGATTCTCTTTGCTTCTGAGTCCTCCGTGTTCAGGGTCTGCGAGACTTGGAGCTTGCGTTTGGAGCTGGGGTCCGTGGGTTTGAGCTCGGGTAGATCCAGACTGGATAGGAGGGAGGAGGAGAGGGACGAGGGGAGGTATTCGGACACGATGCCGTGAGCGTAACGCAAGTAGGTGTCTGAAAATAGAAAACAAATAGAATAGAATAATAGATCAATAGAATTGGTTTACCTTGTTCATTCTGCTGGGATAAGTAAAAGTAGTGCTTTATTTATACTGTCAGCCTAGAACGAGTTGTTCCATTATACCAACAGTGTCAGCTCCAATGATGTAGTGGTCACTGCGCTCGCCTTGCAAGCAGGAGACCCGGGTTCGATTCCCGGCGGGGTCCAAAAATTTACATCATGCAAATAATTGATTTCGTGACTGGCTGTTACGGGGCAAACTCAGCCTCGTGAAGAAAATAAGTAGCTATGTAACATAAATGAGCATAGCAACCGGTACCAGCATGGTAGGTAAACATTGGGTGATAGGTAATCCAGCTAACCTTGAGGTTGAAAGTCACAATTCTTTACTTAACTATTTAAAATATCCCTTCTAAGAAGTTTTAATGGCAGGATTCTCACACTGTGTGCTCCCCCCCCCCCTTCCAAACAAAGATAAGATGGCATTCC
>NW_007378761.1:18367-19834 GCF_000475195.1 Diaphorina citri
TATATAGGTCGACCAGGTTTGGATAAGTCCTTCTATGGGGACAGACAGACAGACCGACCGACAGACAGACGACACCGAAGCGAATACAATAGTCCGTCCCTTATACCTTTTATTATTAGTAATAATAAAGGAAGGACGGACTAAAAAATCAAGCATTTTAACACTTTTCATCCTCTTCCAGAGAATCTCAGCTACCAAAAGAGAAAGGCACCATCCTACACAGTTTCATGATGGGCACAGAGAAATCACTCAACGGCAAAGAGAACGTTCAAATCATAACAGCAATGGAAGAGGAAATATTGAGAATAGCTAAGGATCGACAATTCCATGGCATACTTACCACTAACACCAATCCGTTAACACAGGTAAGTCTCCGAGAGTTCGATTCCTAGTTTGGTAAGCAAAAGAACAAGGGTTTGATTCGCGGGTCCCAAAATCCCCGTTTGGTCAGTAGGTGTAGTTAAAAACCACATTGACATACAAAACGAGTTTTTTTTTTTTTGATTTGGATAGACAGTTATAGGTCTTAGCTACTGGAGCTGAAATTCAATTTTCAAATTTGAATACGCCCGGGGCGAAATTTGTTCCAAACAGATAAGGTTCGTTCTCGGAACGATTGGCTGTCTCCTATCCTATCCTCCTCTCTTCAGTTCGGCATGATAAGACCTCCGTTGTTACAGGTTACAGTTCCCTCCATCAAATCTCTTGTGAGAGAGTATTACAGGCCATCAGGGCCGTATCCAGGATTCTCCGAAGGGGGGGTCCGAATGTCCAAACAGTGATACACCTACCGGGGGGTGGACGCTCCAAATTTTCGGAGCCTGGCCTACAGCAAAGGAGAAATATTGAGCTTTTTCTTCTTTTTACCCCTCAGGTAGCTATACCTACCTAAATTTAATTTTGTAAAATATTTTTCTTTTTCAGCAACTGGGGGTAGACGTGTTCAACTATCAAGTCTTACTGGACTACCCTGTTAACCAATTCGTGGCCAGTGACGGAACTAAACCATTCGGTCAAGCAGACAACAGCCAGCGAGCTATTGTGTGCTGGAAAGTTACCTATGCCATGAAAAAATAGAAAGTTATGGCATGAAAAATCAGAAACCTTATGCTTTGCTTTTTTTTTTCGGATGCCATGATGTACTTACCTATACTTAGAAAATTTTAATTATTACCAAAATCAAGAAAAAAGTTATAAGGAAAAATTGAGCTTTTTGTGCATATTTTTATATCATCAATCAATAAAATAGTGCATCAATAAAATATGAGTTTCCTCACCTTTCCTATCAGCTACTTGTGACAACAGCTTGGCGTCTAAACATTTGAGTAACCGTCTGGTTTCGGGGAATTCCCTGTCCACTAGAGTTTGATCTAACGGGGACAATGTGGTTGCCTGAAATAGTAATAAAAAGTCATAAACATAGGTAGGTACTTAAACAAGTACCGTAATAAAAAGGTAATGTGAAAA
>NW_007378761.1:20324-21760 GCF_000475195.1 Diaphorina citri
AGCATTTCACGAACCTGTTTTCCTCGGAGAATGCTACAATTTCTTGAATTTTTGTACTGTCTGCATTGATCAGAAACATGGCTGCCTTGTTTGAATGAGGATGTCGGAGCTTAATTGGTTGGATGCTCTCTTCACAATTTTCCAAGATGTCATCTGAAAGTACCGAGGGAAAGGTAAATTATAGGTTCCTTTTTTTAAGAGGTTTGACAGAGGTAACTGTAACTGCTATGGTCTAATCGTCCCGAAATCAAAGAGAGAAGGAAGACAGGATAGGAGAAAGCCAGCCATTCTGATAACAAACATTATCCCATCAGGATAAAATCTGCCCCCTGGTGGGAATTGAACCCGCAGCCTAGCACTTACAAGGCAGATGCACTGCCAACTAAGCTAACTAGGCTGGCTGGTTCCTTCCTTTGATTGGATTTTATAGAGATTAAAAACTCACAGATAGCATTTTTGATATGTTGGCATAATAAGTAAATAGTATGCTGAAAAGTATACCAAACAATCTTTCATTGAACAAACACATTTAAAATAGTATGACTGTTTGGTTGGTTCACAGAAATCAGCATAAAATTCTTCAGAAACAAGCAAAAGCAAAAAGATGATCCTACCTTTGCAGAGTAGTATGATTCCATCACTTTGAGCCTTGTGTACTTTCTTGGGAGGAGCAGCCTTAATTTTTGGCATTTTGGATACCAGAGGACTCACAGAGACAGCAATCAAGAAGTACACTTCGAAACCAAGTGAATAAAACCTAATTAAATATTCTATTAATTGTATAAATTAAATATTAAAATATTAAATCAAAATTATTTCGTACTATATTTCTTGTGAAGAAGGAAGATATGGGTTTGGTGCCTCCCTCTCCCTCTCTTCGTTTTACCTGAGATTTCATTTTTACTTTGATTCACTGAAGACTTGTACCAAAGAGTTCTCGAGTTTGGTACGAGGGCCGGATTTACATTTTCAGGGCCCCTAGGAACTTTGGGTAGGGGACTATTTGGGCTTTCTTGTGAAGAAGGAAGATATGGGTTTGGTGCCTGAAGCTGACCTGGCGAGAGCCTTGTCCTTAGCTGACAGCTGAACAGGTTTATTTGGCGTCTGAAACGAAAGAATCATAGGGATATAGGGGACTCACATAGTCTAGGAACATTTAAGACCTCCCTGGTGAAATATCTGAAAAGCTCACAAATACTTAAGAAAAAAAATTGTAGTTGGTTGGAAGAGCTCCTCCAGCAGAACTCTGCCATTTAAAAGGAAGCTAGATTTTTACTTTCCTTATCCTATAGGAAGGAAAGTAATGTAATCGGGTCAAATTTTCGATGGTCAGATTTGAGTGCCAAAACACGTTTTGAGGTCCCTAGAGCCTAAATCCAAAGTTTCAGCCATTGGTCCGTGTGTGTGTCTGTCTGTGTGTGTGTCTGTCTGTCTGT
>NW_007378761.1:21913-46365 GCF_000475195.1 Diaphorina citri
TTTACCGCTTTTTGGCGGTTTTTGGTGTAATTTAACAATATCTCGGGAACGGTATAAGCTAAAGACTTGAAATTTGGAAGCAACGTTCATCCTGGTTGGTATTCGTATGGGTGACCTGGGTTGTGTACCTAGCTACTGCTGGCTTTTTCCTGCCCCACTAAGTCTGGGTGAGGTTTATGTGAGGCGGGTAACTTCTCCGCGAATGGACGGTAAAACTAACATTACTAAAAGCCTTGGCAGGTACCTATCCTATACAGTGGCATTAACCCCATAAAAAGGCCCCTTTTGCCAGCCTACTTCGATTCGTTGGTAGCACATCTGCCTTGTAAGCGCTAGGCCAATTCCACTCGGGGCAGATTTTATCCTCAAGGGATAATGTTCGTTCTCGGAACGGCTGCCTTTCTCATATCCTGTCTTCCTTCTCTCTTTGATTTCGGGACGATAAGACCTTAGCAGGTACAGTTCCCTCTGTCAGACCTAAGAAAAAGCCCCTACGGTAGATCAGGTAGGTATCTAGTATCTATAGTTATCTCTAACGATATAGTTACCTACCTATACCAATAGATGTCTTATATAATATTGTCCCTACCCTATTTATGTATTGTATTGTATTCAATAAAAAAAAAAAATAATAATAAAATGGGATTTAGCTAAAAATGCACAAAGAGGCAGAGAAAAGAGAGAGAGAAACAAGCAAAGGTCAAGGAAAGGGAAGCAAGAGAAGAGTACTATACCAACATAGAGAGATGAAAAATGTGTTTTCCGTCAAGTTATCTCTTTTGCTTGTTAAAAGTTTACTCAACATTCAGTGAATAGGTAGGTGAAATAGAAAAAAGAAAACTTCTATTGGTAACGATGAAAAAGAGAAAGAGAGAGGGAGAGAGAGAAAGAGACAGAGACAGAGAGAGAGAGGGAGAGAGAGAAAGAGAGATAGAGAGGGAGAGAGATGAAGAAGAGGGAGAGAGAGAAAGAGAGATAGAGTGAGAGGGAGATGAAGAAGGGAGAGAGAGAGAAAGAGACAGAGGGAGGGAGGGAGAGAGATAGAGAGAGAGGGAGAGAGAGAGAAAGAGATAGAGGGAGGGAGGGAGATGAAGAAGAGAGAGGGAGGGAGGAAGGGAGAAAAACCGAAGAGAGAGAATGTTTGAACAAACTTTCTACCCCTCTCTTAATGTTTTTTTGCAGAAGATATTTTCTTTAGGTTTAAAGGTATCTACATAAATACCTACTATTAGGTACCTAAAGAACACAGAAAGATAGTTGGGTAGAAAGGGGTAGTAAAGAGAAAGGAAAGGTAGGAAAGCTTAAAGAAAGGTTAGGTTTAATGAGGAAAAAATTGTTTTGTGCCTTTGACAGGTAAAGTAGAAACGAGAAAGTTTTCCTCTCTTCCGAGAGACAGAAAAAGAACAGAAGAAGAACAAAAAGAAGAATAAGAAGAGGAGACCAGAGAGGAGAAAAAACGAAGAAATTCAAGATTAAAAAGAAAAGAAGAGGAGAGAAAGTAGAACAATAGAAAAATAAAAAAATAGGAGAGGAATAGAAAAGATTATAGAGAATAAGAAAAAGAAGAGGAGAGAAAATAAGGTAGGTACAAAAGAGGAGGGAGAAGAAGATAGAGTAGAAGAAAACAGAGAAAAATAAGAGAAGGAGAAAAGGAAACGAGGAGGGAGAAGAGAAAAAAGATAAATAAGACCTGGCAAATGTAAGAAGAAGAAGGAGGAGAAGAAGAAGAGAAGGAGAAAGGATATCATAAGCAATGGAACGTGACTGAATGACCATAGAATGTAGAGAAATGAAACGAAAGTAATGAGAAGGGGGTGATAAAGGAAGCTATGATAAAAGAGAGAAAGAAAGAGAAAATTTGGGACTTGGGAAGGAAGAAAAAGATAGAAGATGGGTTCACAGAACAGAGAGACAGAGAAGAGAGTGCGAGAGAGAGAGAGAGAGAGAGAAAGAGAGAGAGAGAGAGGGAGAGAGAGAGAAATATTGGGAATAAAGAGAGAAGGGAGTGATATTGTATAAGAGAGAGAACATAATCTAGTGAAAGAAAAATCTGGGGTCATTAAATGAAGCCATTAAGTCATTGGTTCCTAAAATTCAGACCAAGTATCCCCCCGAGAAAGAAGAGATCAGTAAAAGAACAGCCATTAGTGAGTTAAAATAATTTTGTTGTTGTTGTTGTTGTTGTTGTTGTTGTTGTTGTTGTTCTTCTTCTTCTTCTTCTTCTTCTTCTTCTTCTTCTTCTTCTTCTTCGCCTTTCCCCGTGTTCAGCCCTGAGGTGATTGCTTGGGGGCCTTGGGGCTGGTACCTGTTTGGTTTTGGGTACAAAATTTTTACGATTGAATGCCTTTCGCACTCAACCTCTGCTATGTCTCTCGTAAGGGATCGATCGACGAGACGTTCATCAAAGCCTGAAGCCAGCCACTCATCATCCCTCTCCCTTTCCCCTCTCTCCTTTAACCTTCCGACTCCTACATCCTACAATACACCCCCTAACCTCTCCCACGTCTTCCTTCTAATCCCTTCCTCTCCCCTCCTAACTTCCCTCTTTCTCTCTCTTTCCATCCCTCTCCCTTTCCCCACCCCTCCTTTAACCTTCCGACTCCTACATCCTACAATACACCCCCTAACTTCTCCCACGTCTTCCTTCTAATCCCTTCCTCTCCCCTCCTAACTTCCCTCTTTCTCTCTCTTTCCATCCCTCTCCCTTTCCCCTCTCTTGGGAGAAAGAAAGGGAGGAATAAGGGAGATAGAGATTTAGGTAGAGAGAGAAAGAGAGAGAAAGAGAGAGAGAGATAAAGAGAAGGGAAGGGGGAGAGAGAGAGAGAGACTGTTAGGGGGAGTATACAACCATAGAAGAGCTCAACAGAGTTAAATAGTGTAAACTTTATTTACAATAATAATTTGGATAAACTAAGAGAGAGATAGAGAGAGAGGAGAGAGAGAATGAAGGGGGAGAGAAAAGGAGACTGAGGGAGGAAGATAATGAAAGAGAATGATAGGTATAGAGGGAGAAAGAGAAGAGAGACAGATACAAATAGAATAAAAGAGAGCATTAGGGAGAGAGATAAAGAGTGGAAAAGAAGGAAATATAAAAAGAGTTAATGTGGATTATCCACAATTCAATAGCTTGGAATGAAGATAGAAAATTAATGAGAAAAAGGGAGAGAGAAGAGAAAACAGAGGGAGATAAAGGAAGGAAAGAGAGGACTAATAGAAGTGAGGAAGGGAGAGAGATAAAATAACAAGGATAGAAGAAAGAGAGAAAAAAATCGACGAGCGAGAGAGAAGAAAAACAAAGGGAGAGAGGAAAAGAAAAAAAAAGAAGGAGGATTGGAAAAGAAGAAGGTGAGAGGTAGGGAGAATGAGAAAGGAAAGAGGGACTCAGAGAGAGAGAAAGAAGGGAAAGAGAAAAGGGAAGATATAGAGAATAAGGAGGGTGGAAGAGAAAAACGAAGAGGAAAGAGGGAGAAAAAGAAGAAGAAGGAGAGAGGTAACGGAAGAAGAAGAAGGAGAGAGGTAAGGGAAGAAGAATAAGAAGAAGAAGAAGAAGAAGAAGAAGAAGAAGAAGAAGAAGAAGAAGAAGAAGGGGAGGAATATCAGTTACGAGGAGAAGAAAGAGTAGGTACGTAGAAGCAAAAAACTTTAGGGGGGAGGAAGTTCCCAACCCGCGGGGCTGGGGGGTGGTTGGGTTCCCTCGGACCCCACACGCATGCGTCCCCATTTTTTGGGGCCGTCAGCAAATTCAAGTGGAAAGCTCGCTGTTCCTTACACATTGTATCCTTTTCATACTAGAGCGGGATAGGAGACGAAAAAAATCGTTGTTCGTCACACAAAAAAATGCCGAGCGTAAAAGCAGGGGGCATTGATCGGTTTTTCCCGTTTTTTCAGTGAATTTTTCTCTATTTTAGCTTTTTTTTTTTATAATATAGTAAGTTTTCTTCTATTATTTTCGAAAATAACAAAGAAAGAACCGTTTTCTTAGTTCCTGATAGCGGGAAAATTATTTTTTGTGGATAATTTTTGTGCGAAAAATTTGTGAAAATTCCGTTGTGACGATTTTATTTGTGTTAGCAGGAGAAGATGGTGAGTTTTTTGGTTTGCCTTTTTTTTTCGCAGGACGTTTTTCGATGTTTATTTTTGGATGTGAATTTGGGATACATTTTGGGATTATTGGATTCTATCTGCTGGGAGAAAGGATTGGATTTATTGATGTCAGATTTCAGATTGGAAGAGTTATTATTAGTATTATCATCATCATTATTTTTTTTGTCTATGGTTTTATTAGCTTTTTAACTTGATAACTCCGTTTGTTTTTATGTACCTTTGGGTCATATACCCTATTTAACTTTTAGTCCTATTGACTTGGCACACTTTTCTATCTTTGAACAAATCTTGAACAACAATAGGCTGCTACTTTTGCTGTGGTCAAATTTTCAAACAATGTTGAGGACAAAACTGTAAATACAGGTAGGTACATCGGCTGGGATCAAACCCTCGCCCTTCTGATTACCAGCGTCTTAACCACTACACCAAGAAGACACTAAAGGTGTTTTCTACTAAATCTTTACCTGGAGGAGCCTGAAAAGTCCTTTTGTAAAAGGAACTGATGATTACCTACCTACAAGAGGAGGGATTTCCAAACTCCCAAAAAAGTACAAATTAAATTACCCACGCAAAAAACACAACACGAAAATCAAATCAGAAAAGTTTTTGATGAGAAAAATTTCAGATCTTGAAGGTTTTTTAGAGAGAGGAAAAGAGACTCTTCTATGTTTGAAAAGAAGAAGAAGAAGAAGAAGAAGAAGAAGAAGAAGAAGAAGAAGAAGAAGACGAAGAAGAAGAAGAAAAAAAAAGAAGAAGAAGGTAAGAAAAAGAAGAGATTGAAAATTTAATCATAAACGTCAGAAAAGAATGAGAATGATAGGGAAGGAGAGGTGGGAGGAGAAAGAAATGAAAAGCCGAGAGAGAAGACAAGAATAAATAAAGAGATTTACAACAAAAGAGGGGAAGAAAAAATGAAGAAAAGAGGGAGAGAAATTTTCCGATTTCATTCAAAAACATTCATAAATGTCCTGAATGTCATTCATAAATGCCATGAATGTCATTCATAAATGCCAAAAATGTCATTCATAAAATGACACTCCCAATACTGAGGACTATTGTTGTCATTCATTAAATTCCACCAAAATACAAAATGCCTTTGTGTTCCTGTCATGCCCCTGCGAATATTCTGCATACTTCACGCCTCACACAGCCGTGGAGCATGAAGCGTTTTTTTCTCGCTTTCCTCGGATGAGGTTGAAAATTATGTTTACAAAAAACGCTGTAACTCATCGAAAAAAAAGTTATCATCAGTTCAAACCCTGGAAGATAGAGCGCACCACGTTCTATTCAAAAAACCGTTTTACGCAAAAAGGGCAAAAAATCCATGTTTCCCTTTTTGTACCCAGCTCTTCAATTGCTCGAGATTTCTGAGCAATGGAAGACTGTACTCTCTAGAAATATGTTAGATCAAGTATTTTTATCTAGAAAAATATAACTATAAATGGTGGATTTCACCAACCTTCTTACCAGCCTCAAACAGCCCGTTAGCTTAACAACATAACAACCCTGTTAAGCCAATACAAATCAAATGGAACTTAACTGGCTGTTAGCTTAACAGGAGTTCTAATTACTGAATAAATATTGGTGAAATCCAACATAAGTGTTTTAGGAGAGTAATACTCCCGTCACCAAAGACTTTTAGCAGTTATTCAGTGACGTTAATCGTTAAACCTCTACTAAAGAAATTTAATGACGTCAAATCCAATAATTCTACTGATCGGGTGATATTGAATCTAATAATCCCACTTTCAGAACTTCCTTTCAAAAGTTATTTCTCTCTCAAATTCTGCTGGCATTTGTTCAAAAAAGTCGACGCAGAGACAGACTTATTGAAACCCACCTCTGGTCGACTCCCTGTCTGTCGAATATTGTGCTCAAATTTTTCTCCTTGTATGGCTTATCGGCCTTTTCTACAGTACCTATTTTTCTAAAGAAAATCTCCATTCCCAAAACTTCTGGACTACACATACTTTGTAGGTATAGTTAGGACACTGCTTTTTAGCGTATTGGCGGGCTTATTTTTCTCCTCCTCCTTCTTCTTCTTCTTCTGCTTCTTCTTCTTCGTCTTCAGATATGTTCTCCTAAACACTATAGGATCTCATATTTCCATTTTCATCAAAATCGGAAATAAAAAGTTTGCCGGGCATATCTGGGTTGATCTTCTCTGAATAGCCCGTATCGTTTTCAAAAATTCATACTGTCATTACTGTAGGAATGTCATTCATAAATGTCCTGAATGTCATTCATAAATGCCATGAATGTCATTCATAAATGCGCTTCCTTTCAAAAGTTATTTCTCTCTCAAATTCTGCTGGCATTTGTTCAAAAAAGTCGACGCAGAGAGAGACTTATTGAAACCCACCTCTGGTCGACTCCCTGTCTGTCGAATATTGTGTTGAATTTCTCCTTGTATGGCTTATCGGCCTTTTCTACAGTATTTTTCTAAAGAAAACCTCCATTCCCAAAACTTAGGGCATTTGTGCCCACTGGACTACACATACTTTGTAGGTATAGTTAGGACACTGCTTTTTGGCGTACTGGCGGGCTTTTTTTTTCTCCTCCTCCTCCTCCTTCTTCTTCTGCTTCTTCTTCGTCTTCAGATATGTTCTCCTAAACACTATAGGTATAGGATCTCATATTTCAATTTTCATCAAAATCGGAAACAAAAATTTTGCCGGGCATATCTGGGTTGATCTTCTCTGAATAGCCCGTATCGTTTTCGAAAATTCATACTGTCATTACTGTAGGAATGTCATTCATAAATGTCCTGAATGTCATTCATAAATGCCATGAATGTCATTCATAAAATGCTTTCAAAAATTCATACTGTCATTACTGTAGGAATGTCATTCATAAATGTCCTGAATGTCATTCATAAATGCCAAAAATGTCATTCATAAAATGACACTCCCAATACTGAGGACTGTTGTTGTCATTCATTAAATTCCACCAAAATACAAAATGCCTTTGTGTTCGTGTCATGCCCCTGCGAATATTCTGCATACTTCACGCCTCACACAGCCGTGGAGCATGAAGCGTTTTTTTCTCGCTTTCCTCGGATGAGAAATGTTCCAGCACACCCCTCTTTCCCCTACATTCCATTTCCCCTACTTTTTTCCCCCTCTCGCCCTTTTCCCCCTAGTTTCCGTCCCTTCTCCTTTATTTCCCTCCCTTTCTGTATTCTCACCTGCCGGGATTTTTTTCTCTCTCCCAGTGGGTGGAAAAATGGGGAGGGAGAAGGGGAGGTTTTGGATTTCCAGCCATTTTTTGGGGGAGACAGAGAGAGAGAGAAAAGAGAAAAAGAGGAGACATTTCGGAAAAAAGGAGAGAGAGGGAGAAAGAGGAGGAGAATGTAAAAGGGAAAGGGAGAGAAAAGAGAAAAAGAGGAGACATTTCGGAAAAAAGGAGAGAGAGGGAGAAAGAGGAGGAGAATGTAAAAGGGAAAGGAAGAGAGAGAGAGAGAGAGGGAATGAGAGATAAAGAGAGAGGGCGAGAGGGATAGAAAGGAAGAGAAGGATGGACAAAAGGGTAGTATGAAGGTATGTCTGGGAATTTAATACCTACAACATAATACCTTCACATTTTATTTTATTCTGTTCGTAGGTATTAGGATAATGGAAAATGGGGAATTATGGGTTGTTGTTTTTGTTGTTTACTTTACCCACAGGTATGGCTTTGACCCTTTGCTTTCAGTTAACCGGGAGGTATTCACTTAACCCATAGGTTAGGTACGATTTCTACTTATAGCTTAACCTTTGTCATTTCTTTCAGTTAACCCATATTTATGAATTCACTTAACCCCAAGTTACTTCTATACTTAAGTCTTATGGCTTCTTATTCTATTATCTAAAGCTTCGGTGTATTGACATCTCCACTAATGTTTTATTTCATTGGGTGTATTGACATCTCCACTAATGTTTTATTTCATAAGGGAGTATTGACATCTCCACTAATGTTTTATTTCATAAGGGAGTATTGACATCTCCACTAATGTTTTATTTCATAAGGGAGTATTGACATCTCCACTAATGTTTTATTTCATAAGGGAGTATTGACATCTCCACTAATGTTTTATTTCATAAGGGAGTATTGACATCTCCACTAATGTTTTATTTCATAAGGGAGTATTGACATCTCCACTAATGTTTTATTTCATAAGGGAGTATTGACATCTCCACTAATGTTTTATTTCATAAGGGAGTATTGACATCTCCACTAATGTTTTATTTCATAAGGGAGTATTGACATCTCCACTAATGTTTTATTTCATAAGGGAGTATTGACATCTCCACTAATGTTTTATTTCATTGGGTGTATTGACATCTCCACTAATGTTTTATTTCATAAGGGAGTATTGACATCTCCACTAATGTTTTATTTCATAAGGGAGTATTGACATCTCCACTAATGTTTTATTTCATAAGGGAGTATTGACATCTCCACTAATGTTTTATTTCATAAGGGAGTATTGACATCTCCACTAATGTTTTATTTCATAAGGGAGTATTGACATCTCCACTAATGTTTTATTTCATAAGGGAGTATTGACATCTCCACTAATGTTTTATTTCATAAGGGAGTATTGACATCTCCACTAATGTTTTATTTCATAAGGGAGTATTGACATCTCCACTAATGTTTTATTTCATAAGGGAGTATTGACATCTCCACTAATGTTTTATTTCATAAGGGAGTATTGACATCTCCACTAATGTTTTATTTCATTGGGTGTATTGACATCTCCACTAATGTTTTATTTCATAAGGGAGTATTGACATCTCCACTAATGTTTTATTTCATAAGGGAGTATTGACATCTCCACTAATGTTTTATTTCATAAGGGAGTATTGACATCTCCACTAATGTTTTATTTCATAAGGGAGTATTGACATCTCCACTAATGTTTTATTTCATAAGGGAGTATTGACATCTCCACTAATGTTTTATTTCATAAGGGAGTATTGACATCTCCACTAATGTTTTATTTCATAAGGGAGTATTGACATCTCCACTAATGTTTTATTTCATAAGGGAGTATTGACATCTCCACTAATGTTTTATTTCATAAGGGAGTATTGACATCTCCACTACCTCACCTCTTTTTTCTTCTTCTTCTTCTTCTTCTTCTTCTTCTCCTTTTTCTTCTTCTTCTTATCCTTCTCCTTTTCTCTTCTTCTGCTTTCTTTTTCTTATTCTCCTCCTTCTTCTTCTTCTACTACTTATTCTTCTTCTTCTTCTTCGCCTCCTCCTTCTTCTTGCTACCTAATACAGAACAACATAAAAACAATAAGTTGATAACAATCGTCCAACACTATCAGAATCCTACATACAGGAATAGAAGAGAAGCAACTTACCAACTAAGACGGCAGCAGGAATTCGAAAGCAGTTCTGCATATACGAAGTAGGTATGGTGAACGATTATTGACCTATATAGTACCGAAATTATTAAACCGTTACCAAGGAGAAATAGACCAAGAGGAAGATCCGAAATCCGTTTTTTGTCTGTGGTTTTATTAGCTTTTTAACTTGATAACTCTGTTTGTTTTTATGTACCTTTGGATCATAATTATGGGTCATATACCCTATTTAACTTTTAGTCCTATTGACTTGGCACACTTTTCTATCTTTGAACAAATCTTGACACAACAATAGGCTGCCACTTTTGCTGTGGTCAAATTTTCAAACAATGTTGAGGACAAAACTATAACTGTAGGTACATCGGCTGAGATGAGTGGATATTGGGAAATATAGACAGAGAAAGAGAAAGGGGGCTGTAGAAGTTGAAGAGGAAGAAGAAAGATAAATTAAAAGAATACATATAGACACTACAGAAGTGTGGGGGAGAGAGTTGAGAAGATGAGGGAGTTCGGAGAGGAGATAAAGTTGAGAAGGTCAAAGGAGAAGAGAGGGAACAGTTTATTATCAAAGTTATAACTTTTTTTGTTCTTGATGGAAGATATGGGTGTTAATGGAAAACCAAGCATGCTTAGGAAGAGGAATTAGGAGTTAAACAGAAGGGGTAGAGAAGGGAAGGGAGGAAAGAGGATTTTTTTAAAGACGTTTGATAGAGGGAACTGCTGAGGTCTTATCGTCTCGAAATCGAAGAGAGAAGGAGGACGAGATATTAGGAGGAAGCCAGCCGTTCTGCGAACGAACATTATCGGTTCAGGATAAAATCCGCCCCGGGCGGGAATAACGAACCACCTATGATTGTCTTTTGCTGTATTCTTTCTGCTCTTTAAAAAGCCCTAATTTTTAACCCTTTCGCTTCCTCTGGTCCAGGTTACGCAGCTACGGAGAATATTGAACTGGACGGAGCAGTAGGAGGAGCACAGAACGCCAAGCCCATCACTATGGTACCCCAAGGCCCCGTGGGAGCCATACAGGACTATTATGTCCCACGCGAACCGCACGGCCTATCTGTGAGTCAAATTTACTTGCACTCCAATTTAGGCCAACCACTCACTATCAGGTAGACCTGACGACATCGACAGGTACACCTGATAGTGGCTGGCCTAATGAACAAAAAGTCTCTCTCTTAAGTTAGACTGAAACAAATTTTGGTCAATCAGACATTTGGAATTGGTACTTTAGTCCCGGTTAGGAGCTAATATGTATTCTGTCCAACCACTCACTATCAGGTGGACCTGACGACATCGACAGGTACACCTGATAGTGAGTGGCTGGCCTTATGAACAAAAAATCTCCCTCTTAAGTTAGACTGAAACAAATTTTGGTCAATCAGACATTTGGAATTGGTACTTTAGTCCCGGTTAGGAGCTAATATGTATTCTGTTCATAAATACGGCCCTTGGAGTGAAATTCCTCCCAATGAGTCAATTTCTACCGAGGAGCCCAGATATCCTTTCGGAGCGTCCAAAGACTTTTAGACCCTTTTTTGAAAGAGGTTTGATAGAGGGAACTAAACAACGCTGGTCTTGTTCAGAAATCAAAAAGAGTTGGAGCACAGGAAAGGAGATAAAGTCATCCGGTAAGAGAAGGAGCCTCATCTGCTTGGGATAAAGTTCGTCCCGCGTGGGAATCGGCCCCGGGACCTAGCACTTCATGTACCTAGGTTGGTGGTTGGTTCTTTATTAAGATTGTTCGAAAACTTAAGGCTGTCCTGTAATATCAAGCCTGTCGTTTCAGTAACCTGGAGCCTGATAGAGGGAACTAAAACAACGCTGGTCTGGTTCAGAAATCAAAAAGAGCACAGGAAAGGAGATAAAGTCATCCGGTAAGAGAAGGAGCCTCATCTGCTTGGGATAAAGTTCTCCCCAGGTGGGAATCGGCCCCGGGACCTAGCGCTTCATGTAGGTACTTAGATTGGTGGTTGGTTCTTTATTAAGATTGTTCGAAAACTTAAGGCTGTCCTGTAATATCAAGCCTGTCGTTTCAGTAACCTGGAGCCTGGAGCTGACTAGGTATTTTAGTGCAACAGTCCTTAACTGAAATGGACGCGGCACATAAGAGATCAGGAAGAGACCGCCTTAACATAATAATAATCTATCCTATTTTCAGGTGAACCCCCTCGATAAGCCAGACCCTGCCACCGTGTTCACCCTAGTCCAGTGGTACATCACCTATCCTATCCACTACCTGTGTCGATCCACCATGCCGGACGTGAAGACCGAAAAGTTCCGGGACTGGTACCCGTTCACCTTTTGCGTCAGTATGTTCTGGATCTCCGTCTATTCCTACATCATGGTGTGGATGATCACCATCGTAGGTAAGTGGTTCACTTTTTGCATCAAGCCAGCCTACTTTAGCTTGGAGTTGGAGCCTTATAAGTTACAAGTGCTAGGTCGACCTAGGTTAGACTCCCACGCGGCGCGGCGTGAAATTAATCCTTAACAGATAAGGTTCGTTTTCAGAACGTCCTCCTTATTATAGTTCCACTCTATCAAACCTCACTCAATTAACTAGATGGTCATCCATCCGGTCCGGATACCAACTACGCGCAACGTTGCTTTCAGTAATTAATTTTCGATGGCTATCTTCTTCTCCTCTTCCTCCTGAATCTTCTCCTTCTCCTTCTTCATGACTTGGCTAGGCATTTGGACTCGAACCACCAATCTCCCGGATCAGAAGTCTACACCGCTATGTTCTCTTGTTCCAGGTAGCACACTAGGTATTCCAGACACAGTGATGGGGCTGACGTTCGTAGCTGCCGGGGTTAGCGTTCCAGATGCGCTCTCCAGTTTAGCAGTTGTCAAGGAGGGTAAGTACAGCGTCCTGGATTCACATCGATAGGAAACCAACCATTCTTATTCTTCCTCGCCTTTTCCCGTGTTCAGACGGGGTCAGAGTTTTTCTTCCGCCTCTCAATCAGCCGGTGATTGCTTTGAGCTGACATTTAGTTTTGGTCACAATTTAACGAGTGGATGCCCTTCGCACTCAACCTTTGGTATTTTTTTAGCAAGGGAAATTTCATGCTTGTATCCTCCCTGTTCAAAGTCTCCCAGCCAGACAGTTGACAGGAAACCATAGTAGATCAGATCAAAGGAATTTGGTGGGATAAAGAAGAAGTTTATAAATACCTAGATTACCTTGTATGGACATATTTCAGGCCATGTCAGTTGATGTCAACTACAAAATTGAAAAAATTGAAAAACTGACTACTGGAAAAAAATTGAAAAACTGACAATAGAAACCGAAGGAAGTAGTGGTCAATTTTCCAGGGGTCAGTTTCCCGAAAGGAATACACCTATACTCGGATCTGGTCTTTATTGATGACTAGGTATTTTAGTGCAATAGTCCTTAACTGAAATGGTCGCGGCACATAAGGGATCAGGAAGAGACCGCCTTAACATAATAATAATCTATCCTATTTTCAGGTGAACCCCCTCGATAAGCCAGACCCTGCCACCGTGTTCCGTGTGCGACGACTACTTTGTGACCTCTTTGGACAGGATTTGTGAAGGTAAAGCTACTTTTTTACCTCTTTGGACACATTCTCATTTAGGGTCCACAAGTAACCCGTCATATACGAGCCAAAATCGAAGTATTTTCTGTCAAAATACGATTGCAAAGTTCTTGTCAATAGCGCATGACAAGCAAGTTGAAGCCAGCGCGGTACCACTGTACTAATCGTAAATAAGTACCTACGTTCACACATAGTGGACCGACCAATGGATATCGATCGACGCCGGTCGGCTATGTGTGGACACACCTTAAGAGTGCATTAATTTCTTGTTTATTATGTAGGTATCTATTTTAATTTTTCAGAGCTCAAGCTTCGTCCAGATGTGGCCGGAGCTACATTCATGGCAGCCGGATCGTCAGCTCCGGAATTGGCCACTGTCATCATCGGTGTATTCTTTGCTAAGGACGATATTGGAATCAGTGGAGTTATTGGTAAGCTGGAGTCACTCTATTTATATTTATTTTACTTTGTTTTATTTATGTACTTGTTTCTTATTGTTTTCCCACCTTTTCCTAAATTAATGAAGGTCTCTGAATAAAATTATCTTCGACAAATAATAATAGACTCTTGAGTGGAACGTAACCACTGGGCGAGGTTAACGCCGGAGGCGTTCTCTACCACCTAACCCATTATTATGTGGTCAAATTCTCAAATAAATGAGGATAAAATTCCATGCCTCGGCTGGGATATAATAATAATAGACTCATGAGTGGAACGTAACCACTGGGCGAGGTTAACGCCGGAGGCGTTCTCTACCACCTAACCCATTATTGTGTGGTCAAATTCTCAAATAAATGAGGATAAAATTCCATGCCTCGGCTGGGATCGAACTCACGCCCTCCTCTTTACCAGTTTCAAAGGGACGTTTCTGTCTTATTCCGACAGAGTGGCAAGACAAACTCGGGTTTCCCTCACCCTGCCCTTTACTTACCCTTGCCAAAAATAGAATTCTATCCGCATTCTAAAGGTGTCTACAAACATAATGAACCGGCCGTCGATCGACATCGATTGACGAGGAGGAATTATGTTATCGAGGCAGTGTGGACATCGATTGATAGCTGGACACACCTTTGGACTGTGTTAGTAAAGGAACTTTTCTGTACCATTCTGGTAGTTTAAACAGAGGGTATATTCTATTCTGGATACTCTTATTTCATCTTAGCATTCTAAAGGTGTCTCCAAACATAATGAACCGGCCGTCGACCGACATCGATTGACGAGGAGAAATTATGTTATCGACATCAGAAATTATGTTATGCAGTGTGGACATCGATTGATAGCTGGACACACCTTTGGACTGTGTTAGTAAAGGAACTTTTCTGTACCATTCTGATAGTTTAAATAGAGGGTATATTCTATTCTGGATACTCTTATTTGATCTTGCTATTTCTTTCAGGTTATGGCGACATGGCAGTATCCAACGCAGTGGGCAGTAACGTGTTCGACATCCTGGTATGTCTGGGATTAAGACAAACAAGACAAGACTTTGTTGTACACATTATGATTTGTATTGTGTTGTTGAATTTAAACCCATAAAATACAAGGGACCTTGTTTAGAATAATGCTGGGGTAAAGTGATTTTTTAGCCTCATTCTGCCAGGATAAACAAGATATCTTCTATTTTATGTTCCATGCCTAGGCTGGGATCGAACTCACGCCCTCCTCTTACCAGTTTCAAAGGGACGTTTCTGTCTTATTCCGACAGAGTGGCAAGACAAACAAGACAAGACTTTGTTGTACACATTATGATTTGTATTGTGTTGTTGAAGTTAAACCCATAAAATACATAAGAACTTGTTTAGAATAATGCTGGAGTAAAGTAATTTTTTAGCCTCATTCTGCCAGGATAAACAAGATATCTTCTATTCTATTCTATTCTATTCTATTCTATTCTATTCTATTCTATTCTATTCTCCTCTTTCCGTTTCAGGATCCGCAGTATTCAACATAATGTTTGTCATAGCGGTATGCGGTCTGTTCTCGGGACAGTTAGGGTAAAATAATACTCAAATAAGTATCATTCAATAGGATAAGGAAAGTCGTGTGATGTTCACACCATATGCGGTCTGTTCTCGGGATCTGTCTCCTATCTAAACTGGTATCCTCTGTGTCGGGACTGCGCTTTCTACGCCATCAGTATCCTCGTGATGCTGATAGCTATCTATAATGAGAAAGTCAATTGGTAAGTGCGAGGGTAGTCCAGAAACTACTGGGGGGTTGAGGCGAAAGCCGACAGATGGAGAGACTACTTAGAAAGAAACTACTTCACATTCAGAAAAAAAAAGTGTAAGGGCAAACAGCCCTAAAGGTTGGGTCACGCTTAGGCCAACCACTCACTATCAGGTAGACCTCATCAGGTCCGCCTGTCTACCTGATAGTGTGTGTGTGTGTGCTCGTCAGGTATGAGGTCTACCTGATAGTGTGTGTGTGTGTGCTCGTCAGGTATGAGGTAGACCTGACAGACCGACCTTTTCAACTGTACCTGTCAGGTCTACCTGTTAATGAGTGGCTGGGCTATACTTCATTTACCATTTCACTGTATTGTTTTGTACAACGCTTATGGTACCTGAGATCAATCAATGTGATTTCTCAATTATTTAGCCTTAAGATTCATGGTATCTTAAGGCTAAATAATGTACATGGTATCTTAAGGCTAAATAATTGAGAAATCACATTGATTTACCATTTCAATCAGGGACACAAAAAGTAAAGTATCGGTCATTTTAGCGCGATGTCTCACTAAAGGTCTCTCATTCCGATGGTTCCAGGTTCGAGTCGGTTCTCATGCTCCTCACCTACGTTCTGTACTGTTTCATCCTGTATCACAACAAGCTGGTCGAAGCCTGGGTCTACAGTTTACCCATCCCGTGTGTCAAAATTGTCCCGCCAATGCCGATGGAGGCCGCTATGCCGCCGGAAGAAGATAGCGGCCTGATGAATGACGCCACCAAACAACCACTGGGTGAGGAGATAAGTGAGAAAATGTGGTTGGGTGGAAGAGCTCTTTTTGGAGAATCCTACCACATTTAAAAAAAGCCAAAGAAAAGGAGAAAACCCATCAATACATATTTCATATAGGACTCTGCCAAACTTGTCCGGAATGATTTAGTGACGTAATTACCTATTTCTTTAGGAGGTTTGATAAAGGGAACTGTGACGACGGAGGTAGAAACCATCACGTCACCTCACACGTCACGTGAACTCATGGGTAGTCAGAAAGATGTAGTTCAAAGTTTTCTCTTAATATTGCAGGTAATTTCGATCATTACACCCACACTACTATCACGTCAAGTGACGTGACGGTAGTGTGTATCTACCTTTAATTTGACTCGATTTCATTCAGTCTAAGGGGCAGTAGACTCCTCGTGTGTACGTATAGGGGCCTTTGAGTGACCGCACACACAGGGTTAAAGGCGGACGGAAAATCAATACGAAAACCCAATGTGTCCCAGTTGGCAGAGAAGACAAGCGTTTGGCGTCCGGCCAACAACTGCGGGAACACGGGTAATATAGTGTTGACAACGTTGTACCATATCGAACGCCGAAGAGGGTGGGGGTGAGAGAGTTGAGGGGGAGACGGGACTAACGAAGGAAGGGAGGGAAGAGACCAAGGAAGGAGGGAGAGGAGGAGACTAGGTTAGGCATCTTGGAAATGGGAAGGGGAGAAGTGGAAAATCAAGTTAGGAGGGAGACAGGGGCATCAGCAGATGAAGATTGAAGAGGAAGGATGAAGGAGAAGCATAGAACTGGATAAAGAGTGTGGGTGTGAGGGAAGAGACTAAGAGGAGAGAGGAGATGAGAGAACGGGAGGAAGAAGAGGGAGAGAAGGAGAGAATTAGGAGGGAGACACGGGCATTAGCAGATGAAGATTGAAGAGGAAGGGTGAAGGAGAAGCATAGAATTGGATAAAGAGTGTGGGTGTGAGGGAAGAGACTAAGAGGAGAGAGGAGATGAGAGAACGGGAGGAAGAAGAGGGAGAGAAGGAGAGAAAGATCAAGTTAGATAAAGGGGAGGTGGAACAGTAGAGGATGAAAAGAAGAACTGTGGGAGGACAAGAGAGGAAAAATTAAGAGGATAGAGATGAGAGTTGAGGGAGGGAGGGAACAGACTAAGAGGAGGACGGAGAAGAGAGAGGAGTGGGTAGTGGGAAATATAGACAGAGAAAGAGAAAGGGGGCTGTAGAAGCTGAAGAGGAAGAGGAAAGATAAATTAATAGAATACATGTAAAAACTACAGAAGTGTGGGGGAGAGAGTTGAGAAGATGAGGGAGTTTGGAGAGGAGATAAAGTTGAGAAGGTCAAAGGAGAAGAGAGGGACCAGTTTATTATCAAAGTTGTAACTTTTTTGTTCTTGATGGAAGATATGGGTGTTAATGGAAAAACCAAGTATGCTTAGGAAGAGGAATTAGGAGTTAAACAGAAGGGGTAGAGAAGGGAAGGGAGGAAAGAGGATTTTTTTTAAAGACGACTGTGGGAGGACAAGAGAGAGGAAAAATTAAGAGGATAGAGATGAGAGTTGAGGGAGGGAGGGAAGAGACTAAGAGGAGGACGGAGAAGAGAGAGAAGTGGATAGTGGGAAATATAGACAGAGAAAGAGAAAGGAGGCTGTAGAAGCTGAAGAGGAAGAGGAAAGATAAATTAATAGAATACATATAAACACTAGAGAAGTGTGGGGGAGAGAGTTGAGAAAGATGAGGGAGTTTGGAGAGGAGATAAAGTTGAGAAGGTCAAAGGTGAAGAGAGGGACCAGTTTATTATCAAAGTTGTAACTTTTTTTGTTCTTGATGGAAGATATGGGTGTTAATGGAAAACCAAGTATGCTTAGGAAGAGGAATTAGGAGTTAAACAGAAGGGGTAGAGAAGGGAAGGGAGGAAAGAGGATTTTTTTTAAAGACGTTTGATAGAGAGAACTGCTGAAGTCTTATCGTCCCGAAATCGAAGAGAGAAGGAGGACGAGATATTAGGAGGAAGCCAGCCGTTCTGCGAACGAACATTATCGGTTCAGGATAAAATCCGCCCCGGGCAGGAATAACGAACCACCTATGATTGTCTTTTGCTGTATTCTTTCTGCTCTTTAAAAAGCCCTAATTTTTAACCCTTTTGCTTCCTCTGGTCCAGGTTATGCAGCCACGGAGAACATTGAACTGGACGGAGCAGTAGGAGGAGCCCAGAACGCCAAGCCCATCACTATGGTACCCCAAGGCCCCGTGGGAGCCATACAGGACTATTATGTCCCACGCGAACCGCACGGCCTATCTGTGAGTCAAATTTACTTGCACTCCAATTTAGGTCAACCACTCACTATCAGGTAGACCTGACGACATCGACTTGATAGTGAGTGGTTGGCCTTATGAACAAAAAATCTCCCTCTTAAGTTAGACTGAAACAAATTTTGGTCAATCAGATATTTGGAATTGGTACTTTAGTCCCGGTTAGGAGCTAATTTGTATTTTGTTCATAAATACATATGGCCCTTGGAGTGAAATTCCTCCCAATGAGTCAATTTCTACCGAGGAGCTTAGATATCCTTTCGGAGCGTCCAAAGACTTTTAGACCCTTTTTTGAAAGAGGTTTGATAGAGGGAACTAAAATAACGCTGGTCTTGTTCAGAAATCAAAAAGAGTTGGAGCACAGGAAAGGAGATAAAGTCATCCGGTGAGAGAAGGAGCCTCATCTGCTTGGGATAAAGTTCGCCTCGGGTGAGAATCGGCCCCGGGACCTCGCGCTAAACAGACTGGCAAATAGGTGATACCCAATAGAACTTCATGTACCTATGTTGGTGGTTGGTTCTTTATTAAGATTGTTCGAAAACTTAAGGCTGTCCTGTAATATCAAGCCTGTCGTTTCAGTAACCTGGAGCTGAAAATATTGGCCTACCTCTGGCCGAGTGGCTGATGCTGAGTTCAAATCCCTGTTGCGGGCAGAAATTTGGACAGAGGGGAAATCGCCTTAGTTTCCGAAAGGACATTACGACTTAAGCTGTGTCCACACGTAGTCGACCCCTTCAATCGACGAGGTGAAGAGGTAAATCTATGTTGTCGAGACAGTGTACGGTTTAATCGACGTCGAGCGACGGGATCGTGGACGGGATGTGTGGACACAGCTTCCTTTCGGAAACAAAGACCATTTCCCCTATTTTGTATCTGGCATCTCGGCCGAAACGCTCATAAAAACTCTTCTCTCCTCAGGAGCTTGAAGAGGCGGTGCCCACTTGGCGTCCGAAGCGCGTCAACTGTACCCCTCCCGCCATAGAACAGTTCCCTCGCCCCATGATGAGCCCCTCAACTAGAAAACATGGCGGTCTCATTATTCACATCATTGTGTGTCTATACAGCTTTATTGCTTTGGCCATTGTGTGCGACGACTACTTTGTGACCTCTTTGGATCGGATTTGTGAAGGTAAGTTCCTGTGACCTCTTTGGACAGGATTTGTGAAGGTAAGTTCCTGTGACCTCTTTGGACAGGATTTGTGAAGGTAAAGTCAGTTTTTTACTTCTTTGGATACTTCTTCCTATAAAGGGGCTTTTCAAGCCCTATGTCGAAAGCACCTGTGATACGATCTGTGAAGGTAAAGTAAAGTTACTCTTTGTGACCTCTTTGTACAGGATTCGTGAAAGTAAACACTTAATTTTTTACCTCTTTGGATACTTTTCCTTATGTGGAAAGCACCTGGGATACGATCTGTGAAGGTAAAGTTGAGTTTTGAGACCTCTTTGGATAGGATTTGTGAAGGTAAAGTTAGTTTTTGTGACCTCTTTGGATAGGGTTTGTGAAGGTAAGTTGATTCATTCACATCATTGTGTGTCTGTACAGCTTTATTGCTTTGGCCATCGTGTGCGACGACTACTTTGTGACCTCTTTGGACAGGATTTGTGAAGGTAAAGCTTTTCATTGGGAATATTGACATTTCCACTAATGTTTTATTTCATTGGGAGTATTGACATCTCCACCAATTTAAATTATTCTATTGAAGGTTTTAAGACTTCCAATTTTAAATGTATTTATATTTTATATTGAGGACAAAAAATTCCACACCTCGACTGGTATAGAACCCACGCCCTCTTGTTTACCAGGCGAGCATCTTGACCACTACACCACCCAGACAGGAGAATTGCCTCACCTCTTTTTTCTTCTTCGTCTTGTTCTTCTTCTTCTTCTTCTCCTTCTCCTTTTTCTTCTTCTTCTACTTCTCCTTTTTCTTCTTATCCTTCTCCTTTTCTCTTCTTCTGCTTTCTTTTTCTTATTCTTATTTCCCTTCTTCTTTTTATTATTCTCTTCTTCTTCTTCTTCTGCTCCTCCTCCTTCTTCTTCTACTTAATTTTCTTCTTCTTCTTAATTTTTTCTCCCTCAGCGGCGAGGCCGGATAAAGTATCGCCTCATCATATGGGGTGTCCTGGTACTCCTCTACTCCGTGTACTCCAAGACCCTTGCTCCCGCCGAATCAGATGATGTTGAGGCACCCAGTACCACCGAGAAGCCCGCTGCTCCCCCGCTGAAAACGACCCTGGCTACTCATTTCTTCAATCAGAGGGCGAAGAGTAGGAGCTCGACCACGAGTGCCACGACTGAGCCCGCAATTCAATTCAATTCTTCTTCTACTTATTTTTCTTCTTCTCTTTCTCCCTCAGCGGCGAGGCCGGATAAAGTATCGCCTCATCATATGGGGTGTCCTGGTACTCCTCTACTCCGTGTACTCCAAGACCCTCGCCCCTGCCGAATCAGATGATGTTGAGGCACCCAGTACGACGGAAAAGCCCGCTGCCCCCCCGCTGAAAACGACCCTGGCTACTCATTTCTTCAATCAGAGGGCGAAGAGTAGGAGCTCGACCACGAGTGCCACGACTGAGCCCGTGCCTGTGAACCCTGCTGATTTTGAGGTGAGTAATCCATGCCTGGCCGGCCGAGTTGGCCGGAAGAGTAGCACAAAAAAACCTCGCCTCTAAAACTCTAGGTCGAGGGTCCGACTCCAGCCCGGGACGGATTTTACGCTAAACACATGAGGTTCGTTCTCGGAACAGTTGACTTTATCCGACTCCAGCCCGGGACGGATTTTACGCTAAACACATGAGGTTCGTTCTCGGAACAGTTGACTTTGTCCGACTCCAGCCCGGGACGGATTTTACGCTAAACACATGAGGTTCGTTCTCGGAACAGTTGACTTTCTCCTATCGTAGCCCGGGACGGATTTTACGCTAAACACATGAGGTTCGTTCTCGGAACAGTTGACTTTCTCCTATCGTCTGACGTGTGGGGGGAAAAGCTTGAGACAGCGGCCTTTCAGACAGTCTGAGTGTGAGTGGCGGACATAACAAATTGGGTAAAAAAAAATCGGGAGCCATGTGATGTTAATGCCAGATTTTTTTCCCTTTTCAGGTAGAGGAAGAAGAAGAGGAGGAGGAGAATGGTGGTGGAAAAATCACAGAGGGAGCTATTTATCCTTCCCGAGAATCAGAAACAGAGGTAAACCAATTTATTTATTTATAATGTAATATTTTACTATTATACCGAACAGTCTTCTCTCAAAGCTTTCTCAGATATGGTTCCACTCTCCAGCTTTTCACCAATAATATTATAATCTGTTTCTTCTTCCCCAGGGCGCAAAGGCTAAAGAAAAAGAAATGAGCACAAAGGCGTATTTTCAGGTTATGGCGACATGGCAGTATCCAACGCAGTGGGCAGTAACGTGTTCGACATCCTGGTATGTCTGGGATTGCCCTGGTTCCTACAGACGGCAATTATCAAACCGGGCAGCCATGTCAACGTTTATAGCAAAGGTAAGACAAACTAAAGGCCCGTTCCCACTTGTGAGTTTCGTAAGGTAAACTGAAGATCACGAATGCCATGATGGACATTAAGGTGTGTCCACACATAGTCGACGGCAGTTGATCGATGTGATCGACGATCAACTATGTATGACAGCGGCGCGGCGATACCTTTACACAGCGGCGATAGTCAGTTGAATACATCAGTTCCCAATGGGTCATAGAAGTTGAGCAGGGAGAGTGTTCCCACTTACGCAGGACACGACTTTTTTTCTCGAACAACAAGTTAGTGAGAACGGGCCTTAGAGGTCACGAATATCATGATAGACATTAGACAGCGGTGATAGCAAGTTGAATGCACCCGTTCCCAATGGATCTGCTTCTGTATTAGGGGGTATGAACTTTTTCTCCCTTTCCACGGTACTCAAGTACTTTTTTCTCCCCCCAGGTCTGACCTACTCCACCATCTCTCTCTTCTCGACGGTCGTCTTTCTCATTTCCGCCACTCACATGAACGGCTGGAAACTGGACCGCCGGTATGGCGCCATACTTATGATGTGGTACTTTGTGTTCCTCATTGTCGGCTCTTTGTACGAACTCAACGTGTTTGGCTACATGAATCCCCCCGAATGTCCCAGTTTGTACTAGATTGTATGAGAATTGCACCGTTTTGAACGTACGAGATTGTACTAGAACGTACGAAATTGTACTAGAATGTTCGTATGAGATTGTACCAGAATGTACTGAGAATGTACGGACTGACACGAGAATGTTCACACGAGTTTATAAAAGAATCTCATACAGCTTGTAGGTACCTTCTAGAATGAATGAGATTGTACTAGGAAGTACGAGTTTGTACTAAAAGGTACGAGTTTGTAAAAGAATCTCATACAGTTTGTACTAGAATGTATGAGATTGTACTAGAATGTACAATTTTGTAAATTCACGAACTTGTATTATGTATGAGCTTAGATGTACTGTACTGGAATCACGTTGTAATGTGCAGAATGTATGAGGTTGTACTAGAAAGTACGTGCACAAGAATGTTTGAGCTTTTTGTAGAATGTATTAAAGTGCTAGAATGTACGAAAATGTACTAGATTGTGTCTGAATGTACGATATTATGGCAGAATATACCAGTTTGTCATTTGTTCAATCTTTCCCCCTTGGCTGATATTATAAGTTTATGTGTGCACCTATTATTGTTCATTATTTTGTTCATTCTATTTATTTTTCTTTTTATCTTCTCTGCTTGGTTAGAAAGGTTCCTTTTGAGCTTTTTTTTTTTAAATTCTACTTAGATAGGTATTAGGTACCTCTATTTTAAGTAGGTACCTACCTACCTATCATAATATTATGGTAGATACCTTAAATTTCGGATATACCCCCGTTACTGTACCCCTCATAATTATCATAGTAATAGAGTGTACATATTTACATATACCATTTATTTTGGGCAAGTGGCGAAACTTTTGTTTTATTACAATTAACTATTAAGTCGATTATTACCTTCTATTGAGTGTTAAAGTTCTTAAAAACCATCTCCAAAGAAGTTGTTTTATTAGCTTAGGAGATGTATTATGTTTATTATTAATTGTAAAAAATAAAATGCAAAGTTTTCCCTCAATATTGCAGGTAATTTCGATCATTACACCCACACTACTATCACGCCAAGTGACGTGACGGTAGTGTGTATCTACCTTTAATTTGACTCGATTTCATTCGGTCTAAGGCGCAGTAGACTCCTCGTGTGTACGTATAGGGGCCTTTCTGTAACCGCACACACAGGGTTAAAGGCGGACGGAAAATCAATACGAAAACCCAATGTGTCCCAGTTGGCAGAGAAGACAAGCGTTTGGCGAGCAGTAGTACCTACGTATAGTGGCCTTTGTGTAACCGCACACACAGGGTTAAAGGCGGACGGAAAATCAATACGAAAACCCAATGTGTCCCAGTTGGCAGAGAAGACAAGCGTTTGGCGTCCGGCCAACAACTGCGGGAACACGGGTAATACAGTGTTGACAACGTTGTACCATATCGAACGCCGAAGAGGGTGGGGGTGAGAGAGTTGAGGGGAAGACGGGACTAAGGAAGGAGGGGAGGGAAGAGACCAAGGAAGGAGGGAGAGGAGGAGACTAGGTTAGGCATCTTGGAAATGGGAAGGGGAGAAGTGAAAAATCAAGTTAGGAGGGAGACAGGGGCATTAGCAGATGAAGATTGAAGAGGAAGGATGAAGGAGAAGCATAGAATTGGATAAAGAGCGTGGGTGTGAGGGAAGAGGCTAAGAGGAGAGAGGAGATGAGAGAACGGGAGGAAGAAGAGGGAGAGAAGGAGTGAAAGATCAAGTTAGATATAGGGGAGGTGGAACAGTAGAGGATGAAAAGAAGGATTGTGGGAGGACAAGAAAGGAAAAATTAAGAGGATAGAGATGAGAGTTGGGGGAGGGAGGGAAGAGACTAAGAGGAGGACGGAGAAGAGAGAGGAGTGGATGGTGGGAAATATAGACAGAGAAAGAGAAAGGAGGCTGTAGAAGCTGAAGAGGAAGAGGGAAAATAAAATATAGAATACATATAAACCTAGAGAAGGTGGGGGGAGAGAGTTGAGAAAAGATGAGGGAGATTTGGGAGGAGATACAAGTTGACGAAGGTCAAGGTGAAGAGA
>NW_007378761.1:46666-61577 GCF_000475195.1 Diaphorina citri
CTTTCGCTTCCCTTGATCCAAGGAGGTTAAGCGCAGGACTACGGAGAATATGTGAGAACTGGACGGAGATTCGCAGTAGGAGGAGCACAGAACGCCAAGACCATCACAAAAGGGTACCACAAGGCCCCGTTGGTAGCCATACAGAGAGACTATTAGGTCACCACAGCGAACGCAGCATCTGCGCTAGCGTCGTGAGTCCAATTATACTTGCACTCCAATTTAGGCCAAACACTCCACTATCCACCGTGGACTAGACCGACACTCGACAGGGATATCACCTGATAGTGTCTGGCTGAGACACTTTATGAAGCAAAAATCTCACCATCTTAAGTTAAGACTGAAACAAATTTTGGTCAATCAGCATTTGGATAGATACTTTAGTCCCGGTTAGGAGCTAATATGTTTCTGTTCATAAGAATCGGCCCTTGAGAGTGAAATTCCTCCCAATGAGATCCAATTTCTACCGAGAGCCAGATATTCCTTTCCGGAGCGTCCAAAGAATTTAGACCCTTATTATGGAGAAAGAGGTTTGATAGAGGGAATAAAACAACGCTACGGATCTTGTTTCAGAAATCAAAAGAGAGTTGGACACAGGAAAGGAGAATGAATAAGGTCAGTACGGTATAAGAGAAGGAGCCTCATCATACATGTGGGGATAAAAAGTTCGTCGCCGCGATGGGAATCGGCCCCGGACATAGCACTTCATGTACCTAGGTTGGTGGTTGGTTCTTTATAAGATTGTTCCGAAAACTTAAGGCTGTCCTGTAATATCAAGCCTGTCGTTTCAGTAAACCTGGAGCCTGGAGCTGACTAGGTAATTTTAGTGCAACAGTCCTTAAACTGCAATGGACGCGGCACATAAGGGATCAGGAAGAGACCGCCTTAACATAATAATAATCTATCCTATTTTCAGGTGAACCCCCTCGATAAGCCAGACCCTGCCACCGTGTTCACCCTAGTCCAGTGGTACATCACCTATCCTATCCACTACCTGTGTCGATCCACCATGCCGGACGTGAAGACCGAAAAGTTCCGGGACTGGTACCCGTTCACCTTTTGCGTCAGTATGTTCTGGATCTCCGTCTATTCCTACATCATGGTGTGGATGATCACCATCGTAGGTAAGTGGTTCACCTTGTGCAACGGTACGTTCTTCACTTAACCGTCCCGAAATCGAGGAGAGAATCTATTTAGGACAATTCCGCTCGGGAATCTAACCCGCGACCTAGAGCTTGCAATTACTTGCAAACTAAGCTGACTAGATTTAACGTCACTGTTCTAATTGTTGAAGTTTTTAGTGACGGGGAAAACCCCTCCATTCGGCTACCTAACCGCCTCTCCACATTAATCTATGTTGTCGAGGCAGTGTGGACGGTGTATCGATGGCCGTTGACACAGCTTTACAGTTACTTCTCTAGTGTTACAGGTATTTGATTGTATCCTCTATTGTTCCAGGTAGCACACTGGGTATTCCAGACACAGTCATGGGCCTGACGTTCGTACCACCTTGTGCATCGGTACGTTCTTCATTTAACCGTCCCGAAATCGAAGAGAGAATGAGCTGTATCTCTTTAGGACAATTCCGCTCGGGAATCTAACCCGCGAACTAGCGCTTGCAATTACTTGCAAACTAAGCTGACTAGATTTAACGTCACTGTTCTAATTGTTGAAGTTTTTAGTGACGGGGAAATGGGAAAACTCCTCCGTTCGGCTACCTAACCGCCTCTCCACATTAATCTATGTATGTTGTCGAGGCAGTGTGGACGGTGTATCCATGGCCGTTGACACAGCTTTACAGCCCTAGTGTTACAGGTATTTGATTGTATCCTCTATTGTTCCAGGTAGCACACTGGGTATTCCAGACACAGTCATGGGCCTGACGTTCGTACGGCCATCGTGTGCGACGACTACTTTGTGATCTCTTTGGCAGGATTTGTGAAGGTAAAGCTACTTTTTTACCTCTTTGGATACATTCTCATTTAGGGTCAACAAGTAACCCGTCATATACGAGCCAAAATTGAAGTATTTTCTGTCAAAATACGATTGCAAAGTTCTTGTTAAAAGCGCATGACAAGCAAGTTGAAGCCAGCGCGGTACCACTGTACTAATCGTAAATAACGTTCGTAGCTGCCGGGGTCAGCGTTCCAGACGCACTCTCCAGTTTAGCAGTTGTCAAGGAAGGTACGTATTTGAGTATCGGTATGGAAGCTAGCGAAGCTGTGATTCCGTTCCTTCATTGGCGTGTTCTCCATGAGGGCTAGGGAAGCACTGCTTCTCTTCCTCTCTTCGGGTTTCCTACTTCTCATTTAGGGTCAACTAGTAACCCGTCATATACGAGCCAAAATCGAAGTATTTTCTGTCAAAATACGATTGCAAAGTTCTTGTCAATAGCGCATGACAAGCAAGTTGAAGCCAGCGCGGTACCACTGTACTAATCGTAAATAAGTATACCTACGTTCACACATAGTCGACCGACCAACGATGGATATCGATCAACGGCCGGTCGGCTATGTCTGGACAAACCTTAAGAGTTTATTAATTTCTTTATTATGTATTTATTTTATTATTTCAGAGCTCAAGCTTCGTCCAGATGTGGCCGGAGCTACATTCATGGCAGCCGGATCGTCGGCTCCGGAACGGGTTTCCCTCACCCTGCCCTTTACTTACCCTTGCCAAAAATAGAATTCTATCCGCATTCTAAAGGTGTCTCCAAACATAATGAACCGGCCGTCGATCGATATCGATTGACGAGAAGAAAGTATGTTATCGAGGCAGTGTGGACATCGATTGATAGCTGGACACACCTTCGGACTGTGTTAGTAAAGGAACTTTTCTGTACCATTCTGGTAGTTTAAACAGAGGGTATATTCTATTCTGGATACTCTTATTTCATCTTGCTATTTCCTTCAGGTTATGGCGACATGGCAGTATCCAACGCAGTGGGCAGTAACGTGTTCGACATTCTGGTATGTCTGGGATTGCCCTGGTTCCTGCAGACGGCAATTATCAAACCGGGCAGCCATGTCAACGTTTATAGCAAAGGTAAGACAAACTAAAGGCCCGTTCCCACTTGTCGTGAGTTTCATCCGATTTTTTCAGATTGTCCTGTAGGTAATGTAATTTAAATTAGAGTGTTCCCACTTACGCAGGACACGACTTTTTTTCTCGAACAACAAGTGAGAACGGGCCTTAGAGGTCACGAATATCATGATCGACATTAGACAGCGGTGATAGCAAGTTGAATGCACCCGTTCCCAATGGATGATTGGAGTTTTATTTTAGGCTAAAATGCGTTCTGCTTCTGTATTAGGGGGTATGAACTTTTTCTCCCTTTCCACGGTACTCAAGTACTTTTTTCTCCCCCCAGGTCTGACCTACTCCAAAGATCCCCCGCTTTCTTTGTCAAAAGTAAGACAAACCTCAGCAACTTTTCCTGCTTGTCGAAAGCTACACAATCTTGGAGAAAACGTCCCCGACAAAATCAAAATCCTTACGTGTGAAGACAATTTTCCATGAGAGGAAATTGATTTAAATTTATGACATTGACCTCAATTTTGTACAAAAAATGCATATCTGCGCATCGTTCATCTGATAATCTTAAAATGCTTCTTGTTTTCACCTCACCCAGCCTGAGTGGGGCTGAGAAACGCCAGCAGTACACGAATGCCCCCTAATGTTTTATTTACGCTCCTAAAATTGACTAAACTTTGTTCATAAGCATGCCCTTTGTACTTACATAGCGGTTCTCAAAGCGTCGGTAAACGAGGCCACCAGTTGGGCAGCGATGCCCAGTCCATGAATCACCAAACCCACGATGGTCACCCAGAGAACTCTGAAAATAAAAAGAACACAAATTACTCTTCTCCTCCTTAAAATCTTTTCTTTATCAGATTACGCTGAAATCTTTGAATTGGAAACGTTTTCTCAAATAAAATAAATATAAAAATCCTCTTCCCAACACTAAAACCAAAGAAAAGGAGGTCCATTAGGTTCTACGTATGAATATAGTTAATCGAACTTTTTGACTTGGTGGGGTGGACACTAACGCACTCCTTAATAAAATACCTAGCAATCTAATAGGTACCCATAAAAACAATAAAATAAGGGTGGATCAAAATACTCACGTTTCACCCGGTATAAAAGGGGCGGGGCCAATCAGACTGAAACCAAAAAGGTGTGTCAAAACATAGTCGACCGGCCGTCACGTGGATGGACGAGGTAAATCTATGTTGCCGAGGCCCACACTGCCTGACGTGTTAGGGTTGGGACATCGAGACGAAAACATCGATGTTCGATACATCGATGTTTTTAAACTTCGATATATCGAGTATCCGATGTATCGTAATCAAAAACATCGATGTTCGATATTATCGGGATTTCGATGTTTTTTGGATTTTCGGTATTATATGGTCCTTTCCGCGTAAATTCCATATGGGAAATTTTAAGTTCGAGGGATTTTTTTTGGAAATTGAGAAAAAAAATCCCACTTCATGAGGAACCACAGACATCGAACATCGAAAAATAAAACATCGATGTTCGTGCCTGTCAGGTCTACCTGATGAGCACACACACACACACTATCAGGTAGATCTGATCAGCTGTTAGGGCTACCCGATATGTAGTGAGTGGCTGGCGTAAGGTTGGAAAACCCCTTTACCCCAGCAGTATGAAAATATTCTTACTTTCGGGTACAGACACATAATACCTAATGTAGTCTGCCCTATTCTGTACGTGTCAGTCGACATCGATCGATGACCGGCCCACTATGTGTGGACACACTTATAGTATTATTATCTACTTATAGTATTAGTATTAAATAAAACCCCTTGAAAAAGAAAGAGGTTGATGACTTGAAATGTAGAGTTAGAACTAAATCGTGATTTTATTGAGAAAGACGACCGTTCTGTAAAAGAAGAAAAACTAAATTTATACTTACCTATCTTTTCCATGATCTCTGAATTTTGTTTAATTAAAAATAATTATTTTGCTTAATAATTAAGCGGTATTAAATTATTATACTTACCTATCTTTTCCATGATCTCTGAATTTTGTTTAATTAAAAATAATTATTTTGCTTAATAATTAAGCGGTATTAAATTAACAGTATTGATTGCAATTAAGACATAGACATAGGTCCGTAATTTAATTAGATGTCTAATAAAGTCCCAAAGAAGGCTTGTTATATTTAGGGCAAAAATGGTCAGAGATTTAAATCTCAAAGGGCCAAATCATGAAAAAAAAAACTGATTACAATGTCTAATAAAATCCCAAAGAAGGCTTGTTATATTTAGGGCAAAAATGGTCAGAGATTTAAATCTCAAAAGGCCAAATCATGAAAAAAAAAAACTGATTACAGATATTATTATTAAATTTATTACCTATAATTTTTGTGCCCCATAGCATCTACATATATGTGGGGAAATGCTACACACACCTCCAGATAAATTTCCTTTAGGTTAAAATGTAAGACAAACCTACTCTAAAAGAGTACATAATAATTGGGAATTTTAAAAACTGATTACAGATATTATTATTAAATTTATTACCTATAATTTTTGTGGCCCTATAGCATCTACATATATGTGGGGAATTGCTACACACACCTCCAGATAAATTTCCTTTAGGTTAAAATGTAAGACAAACCTACTCTAAAAGAGTACATAATAATTGGGAATTTTAAATATAGGTACCAAAATAAATAAAATAATATCTGAAAGGTTACCTACCAACTGCCATTTCCCTTGAAAATCGATTTCCACAAATAGGTAGGTACATAAAACCTAACGTACCTACATACATATTTCATCCTTGAAATTTTTTGGCAATTATTGAATGTGGTACTTATTCCTCGGAATTATTGTAAAATGTCCTACAAAATTAGTAAAAATTATTTTTTAATCTATTATCTCCTATGAATTATTAAATATAATTATTGATTATATCATTATTTAACTACCTATGCCCTATCCCTTAAAGACAATAAAATAAACGTATAAATTTTATTTCTCTTTAGCTGTTACCTAAAAGAACGTGTTTTCTTTTATTTTACTCAAACAACTATTAGTCAGGAAGCGAAGACCGAAAATCCATCTCGGTACAAACTACAAAAGTGGCCTGAGAAGCATGATCATAAAAGAAGAAAAAAGTGAACAATTTAACATGTTGCTTAGTTCTTTTTATTTATTTCATGACTTAAAACTAGGATTTATGTACAAAGGCTTAAATTTTAAATCTTAACTATCATTATTTTACATCGTTTATAAAACAGAATCATTTCAATTTGAACTTCTTCTCATTTCATCATAATAACGTAAACTTACATGCACTGGACCTGTGAATGAAGAAAAGAGGGAATGAGGGAAAGCCAGAAGAAGGTAATATGGCAGGGTCATACAACCTGCTTTCAGCTTTCCAGTAGCCGCTCGTATGGTTTAACTAACTCTTATGTTCGTAACTTCGTACCCGTATGTAAGAATCTTAGGCCAGCCACTCACTATAAGGTGTATCTGCTAGGTTTACTTGATAGTGAATGGTTGGCCTTAAGTAGCCTTATATCAGAGCCAATCCTACAACCATGTGACCCGCCACTGAAAAATAAACTCCCCGAATTCGGCAAATTTCCAATAGGAGGATTCACTTCCCCTCACTCCATACTATTCAGGGAGAGAAGGGGAAGTTACCACCGGTATTGTGACGCATGCGCGGAGAGGATTCACTTCCCCTAACTCCACACTATTCAGGGAGAGAAGGGGAAGTTACCACCCATGTTGTGACGCATGCGTGGAACTATTATCGTGCCTACTCCCTTAGCTCTGCGATACGCCGCTGAAAAATATACCCGCTATTGGAGAAGTCACTTCCCCTTACTCCATACTATTCAGGGAAAGAAGGGGAAGTTACCACCCGTGCTGTGACGCATGCGCGGTGCTATTATCGTGAGTACTCCCGTAGCTCTGGCTGAAAATGTACTCGGCGTCCTTTCGGTTCCACGTGCCGAGGCGGTTCTTATACGAAGAGCACGGGATAATGCCGCTCATGCCCGGCGGCCGGTCGAGGTTTAGCGAGCTAGTCGAGCCGAACAGCCGGGCCGCCGACAGGTTAAAGGTGGAGTGATTGGCTGAGCCGCCCCCGGACACTCCGTTCTCGAGATGTTTGTTGATGATGGGCTCGGTTTCGGCGCCCACTTCGCGGTACTTACCTGTGGGCCGCGATACCATGAGGAAGATGGCGACGAACACGCCCTGAAAAGCACATAGGACGAGGTTATTACAAACATTCAAACTGACATGAAGACGAGGGAGTGCGTGTGTTGAGAAACGAGAGGAAGCGGGCGTGTTTTGTAAATTTCTTTCAGCCCAATCTTTTAGAACAGGATTACTGATGATATCCTTTTGCAAGAGGAATTTCATTGGACGAATTTTCCTTTGCTTTTTTGTTTGCTTTATCCTACCTACCTCTCGAACGGGTTATCCGATTTTAACCACTGGGAATGTTCAAAACAAATTAAATCGCTTTTTACCCCGACTTGCACGGGTGAGTTCTAGGACAGGACAGTTTACTGAATTACTTAAGTTTTGTCAGCACTTACCACTAGATTAGTTTACTGAATCTAGTCCGAATTTCCCGGGTGAGTTCTGGGATAGTCTATCAAATGACTAGTTTCGTCAGCACTTACCACTAGTAGACTAGATATAATGATGAACAGGGTGGCGTAGGGGAATCCGGTATGTTCATAGAGAACCCCGGCCACTGACGGCCCGATGAAGGCCCCGAACGCAAAGGTCGAAGTCCACAGGCCGGATATGAGGCCGTACGTTTCCAGGTTGTTGGGAAATCCGTATTGACTGAAATAGGTATTAAGAATAGGCTGTCAAGGAAAAATCAAAGAGATCCCCTGCTTTCTTTGTCAAAATTAAGACAAACCCCAGCAACTTTTCCTTCTTGTCGAAAGCTACACAATCCTAGAGAAAACGCTTACTTTTTTGTTTGCTTTACCCTACCTACCTCTCGAACGGGTTATCCGATTTTAACCACTGGGAATGTTCAAAACAAATTAAATCGCTTTTTCCCCCGACTTTCATGGGAGAGTTCTAGGACAGTTTACTGAATTACTTACGTATTGTCAGCACTTACCACTAGATTAGTTTACTGAATCTAATCCGAATTTCCCGGGTGAGTTCTGAGATAGTCTATCGAATGACTAGTTTTGTCAGCACTTACCACTAGTAGACTAGATATAATGATGAACAGGGTGGCGTAGGGGAATCCGGTATGTTCATAGAGAACCCCGGCCACTGACGGCCCGATGAAGGCCCCGAACGCAAAGGTCGAAGTCCACAGGCCGGATATGAGGCCGTACGTTTCCAGGTTGTTGGGAAATCCGTATTGACTGAAATAGGTATTAAGAATAGGCTGTCAAGGAAAAATCAAAGAGATCCCCCGCTTTCTTTGTCAAAATTAAGACAAATCCCAGCAACTTTTCCTGCTTGTCGAAAGCTACACAGTCCTAGAGAAAACGCCCCCGACAAAATCAAAATCCCTACGTGTGAAGACAATTTTCCATGAGAGGAAATTAATTTAAATTTATGACATTGACCTCAATTTTGTACAAAAAATGCATATATGCGCATCGTTCATCTGATAATCTTAAAATGCTTCTTGTTTTCACCTCAGCCAGTCTGAGTGAGGCTGAGAAATTCTTGTTTTCACCTCACCCAGCCTGAGTGAGGCTGAGAAACGCCAGCAGTACACGATTGCCCCCAAATGTTTTATTTACGCTCCTAAAATTGACTAAATTTTGTTCATAAGCATGCCCTTTTTACTTACATAGCGGTTCTCAAAGCGTCGGTAAACGAGGCCACCAGTTGGGCAGCGATGCCAAGTCCATGAATCACCAAACCCACGATGGTCACCCAGAGAACTCTGAAAATAAAAAGAACACAAATTACTCTTCTCCTCCTTAAAATCTTTTCTTTATCAGATTACGCTGAAATCTTTGAATTGGAAACGTTTTCTCAAATAAAATAAATATAAAAATCCTCTTCCCAACACTAAAACAAAGAAAAGGAGGTCCATTAGGTTCTACGTATGAATATAAAGTTAATCACCTGAGTGAGGCTGAGAAACGCCAGCAGTACACGATTGCCACCAAATATTTTATTTACGCTCCTAAAATTGACTAAATTTTGTTCATAAGCATGCCCTTTGTACTTACATAGCGGTTCTCAAAGCGTCGGTAAACGAAGCCACTAGTTGGGCTGCGATGCCGAGTCCATGAATCACCAAACCCACGATGGTCACCCAGAGAACTCTGAAAATAAAAAGGACACAAATTAAGAGTTATTCTTTTTCTCCTTCTTACTCTTCTCCTCCTTAAAATCTTTTCTTTATCAGATTACGCTGAAATCTTTGAATTGGAAACGTTTTCTCAAATAAAATAAATATAGAATTGGCTGTCAAGGAAAAATCAAAGAGATCCCTCGCTTTCTTTTTAAGACAAAGCCCAGCACCTTCTCCTGCTTGTCGAAAGCTACACAATCCTAGAGAAAACGCCCCCGACAAAATCAAAATCCCTACGTGTGAAGACAATTTTTCATGAGAAGGAAATTAATTTAAATTTGATATTGACCTCAATTTTGTACAAAAAATGCATATATGCGCATCGTTCATCTGATAATCTTAAAATGCTTCTTGTTTTCACCTCACCCAGCCTGAGTGGGGCTGAGAAACGCCAGCAGTACATGATTGCCCCCAAATGTTTTATTTACGCTCCTAAAATTGACTAAACTTTGTTCATAAGCATGCCCTTTGTACTTACATAGCGGTTCTCAAAGCGTCGGTAAACGAGGCCACCAGTTGGGCAGCGATGCCCAGTCCATGAATCACCAAACCCACGATGGTCACCCAGAGAACTCTGAAAATAAAAAGAACACAAATTATTGAGTTATTCTTTTTCTCCTTCTTACTCTTCTCCTCCTTTAAATCTTTTCTTTATCAGATTACGCTGAAATCTTTGAATTGGAAACGTTTTCTCAAATAAAATAAATATAAAAATCCTCTTCCCAACACTAAAACCAAAGAAAAGGAGGTCCATTAGGTTCTACGTATGAATATAAAGTTAATCAAACTTTTTGACTTGGTGGGGTGGACACTAACGTACTCCTTAATAAAATACCTAGCAATCTAATAGGCACCCATAAAAACAATAAAATAAGGGTGGATCAAAATACTCACGTTTCACCCGGTATAAAAGGGGCGGGGCCAATCAGACTGAACCCAACGGCCAGCAGAACACACCCAATCACAGTGACGACCTTTGGGTACAGATAGCGGTCACATAACCAACCCCAACACGGGGCCATTAGGGCGTAAGTACCCCCGTTAATAACGAACATCAGGCCAAGCACCATTGGGGATAGGTGGAACTGAAATGGGGATCAAATGGGATCGAATTATAGAAATTTAGAGAGGTTCTTGAGAGTTAATGTTTGAAATTCGGCCCGAAGGGCCAAATTTTATTGCAATTTTAGCTTTGAAACAGGTTGAACCCCTTGAAAAACTGCCGGCTGGATAAGATGGTTAGGGCAGCCACTCACTATCAGCTAGATCTGACATGTACACCTGATCAGGTCCGCCTGTCAGGTCTTCCTAATATCAAATGAGATCGAATTATAGAAATTTAGAGAGGTTCTTGAGAGTTAATGTTTGAAATTCGGCCCGAAGGGCCAAATTTTATTGCAATTTTAGCTTTGAAACAGGTTGAACCCCTTGAAAAACTGCCGGCTGGATAAGATGGTTAGGGCAGCCACTCACTATCAGCTAGATCTGACATGTACACCTGATCAGGTCCGCCTGTCAGGTCTTCCTAATAAGCACACAAAGTATCAAGCAGACCTAACAGGCGGACCTGATCAAGTGTACCTGTCAGGTCTACCTGATAGTGAGTGTCTGGTATTAGGGTGAGCTGTTATTTCCACTAAGTCATAAGCTAGGCTTTATATTTTTACCTAGTTTAGAGTCTTTAAGCCCTAAGCCAGACGCTGGTCTACTCAAGGATCTGACATACCTGTCTCAGATGAGGTTCCAGAGTTGCCTGTAGGAATCCAATACTCATTGAGGTGACTACTATGGATAGAGCTGCCAGGAATACACCAGGGATCTTCAGTGCTTGAATTAGTTTAGCTGAAAACAGTAGGTACATAAGTAACAATAAAATGTGGAAGGTAACTACTAGGGGAGTTTAATGTCGGAGGTGTTCCCTGCCACCTAAGGCCAGCTTACTATCAGGTAGATCTGACAGGCGCACCTGTCAGATCTACCTGACAGAGAATGACCGACCCCTAACGCACACATTTTAGTCTGAAAATCGAACCCAAGGACCTTTTGCATGAAGGAGATGAGACGTAAGGTAGAAACTAGGGATGTAAATGAGTTGCAAATATATCGATAAATCGATATATCGGCCCCTCAAATATATCGATATCGATATATCCACCTAAGGCTAGCCACTTACTATCACGTAGATCTGACAGACGCACCTGTCAGATCTATACCTGACAGAGAATGACCGACCCCTAACGCACACATTTTAGTCTGAAAATCGAACCCAAGGACCTTTTGCATGAAGGAGATGAGACGTAAGGTAGAAACTAGAAATACACTACCTTCACGTCACGTGAAATGTAGTCTGGCTGTCCTGAACGAAATCACCTACAATATTATGGGAAAACTTTGAACTACACCTTTCTGATTCCCCATGAGTTGACATGACGGGACGTGATAGTAGTGTTTCTAATTTAACTCCGCATGACTTCACGTGACGTGACGTGATTCTACTTTTACTCACCGCCAGTTTGATCATCGGGTTCACGCTGCTGATGTTCGGGCAGGACAAAAAAATATATCGATATATATCGGTTTTCGATATATCGCAACATCCCTAGTAGAAACTAGAAATACACTACCATCACGTCACGTGAAATGTAGTCTGGCTGTCCTAAAGGAAATTACCTACAATATTATGGGAAAACTTTGAACTACACCTTTCTGACTCCCCACGAGTTGAGATGACGGGACGTGATAGTAGTGTTTCTACTTTGACTCCCCATGACTTCACGTGACGTGACGTGATTCTACTTTTACTCACCGCCAGTTTGATCATCGGGTTCACGCTGCTGATGTTCGGGCAGGACAAAAATCGAACCCAAGGACCTTTTGGAGATGAGACGTAAGGTAGAAACTAGAAATACACTACCATCACGTCCGTCACGTGACATGTATTCTGGCTGTCCTGAACGAAATTACCTACAATATTATGGGAAAACTTTGAACTACACCTTTCTGACTCCCCACGAGTTGACATGACGGGACGTGATAGTAGTGTTTCTACTTTGACTCCCCATGACTTCACGTGACGTGACGTGATTCTAATTTTACTCACCGCCAGTTTGATCATCGGGTTCACGCTGCTGATGTTCGGGCAAGACAAACATGGTCATGAGGGCGGACAGGAATAACATGAACCCCAGCACTACGAATGGGGTCATGAAGTTACCCCACTGATAGAGGGCACCACCCACTGTGGGTCCCACGATGAGGCCTAGCCCGAAGAACGTTTCCAGGGAAGCCTGTGGGGGGAATAGAGAGATTGTTATCGAAAAGTATCCAAAAGAGCCCGAATGGGGTCATGACAGGAATAACATGAACCCCAGTACGACGAATGGGGTCATGAAGTTACCCCATTGGTAGAGGGCACCACCCACTGTGGGCCCCTCGATGAGGCCTAGCCCGAAGAACGTTTCCAGAGAAGCCTGTGGGGGAGATTAAGGGTTATATTTAATTTATGAATAATGGCAGGGTCATACAACCTGCTTTCAGCTTTCCAGTAGCCGCTCGTATGGTTTAACTAACTCTTATATTTGTAACTTCGTACCCGTATGTAAGAATCTTAGGCCAGCCACTCACTCTTAGGTGTATCTGCTAGGTTTACTTGATAGTGAATGGTTGGCCTTAAGTAGCCTTATATCAGAGCCAATCCTACAACCCTGTGACCCGCCACTGAAAAATAAACTCCCCGAATTCGGCAAATTTCCAATAGGAGGATTCACTTCCCCTAATTCCACACTATTCAGGGAGAGAAGGGGAAGTTACCACCCATGTTGTGACGCATGTGTGGAACTATTATCGTGCCTACTCCCTTAGCTCTGCGATACGCCGCTGAAAAATATACCCGCTATTGGAGAAGTCACTTCCCCTTACTTTACCTACAATATTATGGGAAAACTTTGAACTACACCTTTCTGACTCCCCATGAGTTGACATGACGGGACGTGATAGTAGTGTTTCTACTTTGACTCCCCATGACTTCACGTGACGTGATTCTACTTTTACTCACCGCCAGTTTGATCATCGGGTTCACGCTGCTGATGTTCGGGCAGGACAAACATGGTCATGAGGGCGGACAGGAATAACATGAACCCCAGCACTACGAATGGGGTCATGAAGTTGCCCCATTGGTAGAGGGCACCACCCACTGTGGGCCCCACGATGAGGCCTAGCCCGAAGAACGTTTCCAGAGAAGCCTGTGGGGGGAATAGAGAGATTGTTATCGAAAAGTATCCAAAAGAGCCCAAATGGGGTCATGAAGTTACCCCATTGGTAGAGGGCACCACCCACTGTGGGCCCCACGATGAGGCCTAGCCCGAAGAACGTTTCCAGAGAAGCCTGTGGGGGAGATTAAGGTTTATATTTAATTTATGAATAAATTACTGGCTCTCAAGCTGTACTGAAGCATCAATTCCAAAAATCTGATTGAAAAAAATTTGTTTCAGTGTGACTTAAAGCCTTAAAGGTGTCTCCAAACGATTGGCCCTCGATCAACGAGGAAAATCTATGTTGTTGAGGCAGTGTGGACGGGTCAGTCAACATCGATCGATGGCCGGTCGACTATACGTGGACACACCTTTAGAGCGAGAATTGTTGTCCGGAAAATGGGGTGTAAATCATAGGAAAAAGCCTTTAAAAGTGAAAAAGTGCCCCTCTTACCAAGAAGAGTAATCAAACAGAGATTGGCATTCAGTACCGCTTTCCATCATTCCTACGGGATTTTTTGGGCTTCACCCCTTCACTAACACTTTTTTCTCAAAAAAGTGTCCTATAAGTGTCACACTTAAAGGGATTAAACCTCGATTCTATGACCAAGTGATATCAAACTCCAATCAAAAATTAACTTTTTCCCAGAAAAATTACCTACTTTAAGCCATCAGTGGTTCTCAACCTTTTTTTACTCATAGGCTCTTTTCATGCTAATGTTTTATAGAAATCGCCATCCTTTGCTTTAAGCTACTTGGAAAATAAAATAATTATAATAATAAAATAATAATAATAATAATAATACTCACAAACGTAGTGGCCACATTGTCCGGAAACTCCATGGCGATGATGGCAAAGCTGGCCGTCAGGAAGGCCGCATTGCCCATGGCCTCGACAATCCGGATGACAAACGACAGGATGATGAACGGGTAATGGCCTTCGACCATGTCCAGACAGCCGAACAAGATGGCACATATGCCGGTGGTGAAGATACCCCCGTTGAAAAGGTACTTGGGTCCGATTTTGTTCAGCTGAAAAGCGAGAAAGATGGTAAAGATTAGCTTGAAGGCTTGGAAAAATTGGATATCACTGAGATTTATAAATTGTTAATACGAATTACATTCTATTCCATAACGCAACCTCCGTGGCCGAGTGGGTATGACACAAGGCGTGCTCGCCGAAAGTCCCGGGTTCAATTCCTGGTGGGGTCGGAGTTTTTTAGGCTCTGTGTTTGGAGTTGAGTACCTAATAGCTACTTTCATCGAGTAGCGACCAGTGGCGGCATTACCAGTGTAAAAAGATTGATGATACGAGTAGATGA
>NW_007378761.1:61755-64255 GCF_000475195.1 Diaphorina citri
TTCTTCTTCTTCTTCTTCTTCTTCTTCTTCTTCTTCTTCTTCTTCTTCTTCTTCTTCTTCTTCTTCTTCTTTAAAAAAGTCATTCTTTCTTAGCGATTTCTTGGGCCCTGATGCCTAACACAGTAATTAAGAATCATACTCAAACATAATTTCAAACCAATAAAATGTATTTGTTAATTTGTTTAGTTAGAGCATTGTTTAGAGCTCTAGGTGATGTATTTCTAATTTTCTAGGTACCAAGCTCCATTGCAGGGTACTGTGGTCCATACTTAGGTACTGTAGGTAAATAGGTAATTATTCAGGTGGGTAAATAGATAATTATAGCTAGGTGGGTAAATAGGTAATGATTCAGGTACATAGGTAGGTACTAGGAATGAGTGTTACTAGTGTTTTATCATTTGGACTATGTAACACCAATGTTAACTCTGAACACATGTCTGATACGAATTTGGGAAGCTCGAAAATTCGAAATCGCTAGAATTAGCTAGAAATCAGTTGGGTAGATATGTAGATAATAATATTAAAATGTGTTAATATTGTGCATAGATGTGGACATTGTTTTCTTCTTCTTCTTCTTCTTCTTCTTCTTCTTCTTCTTCTTCATCATCATCATCATCATCATCATCATCATCATCATCGGCTGTGACTGTATGAATAGGTATCTACTTATAGGTACTTACCTATATTTTGTTTCAAGAAGGGATCCGAGAAAAATTCCAGGTATACAATTTACCTTAGATCTGAGAACTGAGACAGATCAAATCCAAGAAAACTTTTATAGGGTATAAAATCTTGTTCTGGATGGTTTTCGAAGTACCAGTGGATCCAATGAACAATTCCAAGTCTATTCAACACTCGGTATCAAATTGGGCAAATTAGCCGAGCTGGTTGATCGGTTGTCAATGTAGAGAGACCAATATAACACGAGCACTATGCAAAGGCTCACGAGAATGGCGCTTATAAAGAGCAGGAAATGGTTGCGACGCATAGAATGGACTAGAATTTAGAAAGGATGAATTTTTAGTGAAAACTGGAGTTGGCTAGACTGTATCCAGGTATACAATTTACCTTTGATCTGAGAACTGAGACAGATCAAATCCAAGAAAACTTTTGTAGGGTATACAATCTTGTTCTGGATGGTTTTCGAAGTTCCAGAGGATCCAATGTACAATTCCAAGTCTATTCAACACTCGGTATCAAATTGGGCAAATTTGCCGAGCTGGTTGATCGGTTGTCAATGTAGAGAGACCAATATAAAACGAGCACTATGCAAAGGCTCACGAGAATGGCGCTTACAAAGAGCAGGAAATGGTTGCGACGCATAGAATGGACTAGAATTTAGAAAGGATGAATTTTTAATGAAAACTGGAGTTGGCTAGACTGTGCTTTTTATGTGACTTGTCTTTTACCCACGATTTGAAAGAAAACAAACAGGTACATAAAACAGTAGGTATAACTGATTTGAAAAGCAAAATGAAAACATCACAAAATTAAATTGAACAGTTACCCGGTATAAAAGGGGCATTTATTTGGTTGTGCTTTTTATGTGACTTGTCTTTTACGCACGATTTGAAAGAAAACAAACAGGTACATAAAACAGTAGGTAACTGATTTGAAAAGCAAAATGAAAACATCACAAAATTAAATTGAACAGTTAAAAAAAGGGAATTACCTATCTATTTATTTAGTTAATTAAGATTAATATAGATACCTAGTTGAATACAAAATATTTTCATTGAAAGCTTATAAGCTTTAGACAAGAATTTTTTTAATGGGTAGACAAGAGTTTTTTTTTTTTAATGGGTGATTAAGTGTTTTATGACCGTATTATTTTTTTTTTTTAAATTATTATGAGTAAGACTGTGCTTTTTATGTGACTTGGCTTTTACCCACGATTTGAAAGAAAACAAACAGGTATATAAAACAGTAGGTAACTGATTTGAAAAGCAAAATGAAAACATCACAAAATTAAATTGAACAGTTAAAAAAAGGGAATTATCTATTTATTTAGTTAAGATTAATATAGATAGTTGAATACAAAATATTTTCATTGAAAGCCCATAAGCTTTAGACGAGATTTTTTTAATGGGTAGACAAGAGTTTTGTTTTTTAATTGGTGATTAAGTGTTTTATGACCGTATTATTTTTTATTTTTAAATTATTATGAGTAAGATTAATACACGCTCACTTCTTTTTAGAGTCAAAAGTTCTTCGAAATAAAAAGCTCAACCACTCTTCAAATTAAACCGATATAACACTATAAACGAGTACAAAATTTATACAGGGATGAATTCGTTGAATGGATAAGTTCTAACTGCGTTATCAGAACGGTAGAACGTTCCAGGACGTTATCAGTAACGAAAAAAAGACCAGGTAGGTACTCAAAGTTCAAACTATGATCAAAACACTATCGGAAGTCCCTTATCTTGAAAAGTCAGGCCCGATAGGGTAAGTGTACCATTTATTCGCCCACCTAAAAGACGTACCATTTATTGGCCCA
>NW_007378761.1:69255-88954 GCF_000475195.1 Diaphorina citri
AATGTTTCCGAATAAATCGTTACAACAGACCATGCCTTCCTCTGGGTACAAACCCAGACCATCTAACCCAGAATATTACTTTCAATGTGAAAGAGTTAGGGAGTGATATAATAACAAAGACTTTAACCTCATGTGGATTTTAACTGATAGAACTACATAGGTTACTAAGAATACTAGGTACGTTTTGACTCAATAACAACTGTTAAATTTATATCCTCGCCTGGTACATATGTATGAGGACTATCAACTAATGTTTCCGAATAAATCGTTACAACAGACCATGCCTTCCTCTGGGTAAAAACCCAGACCATCTAACCCAGAATATTACTTTCAATGTGAAAGAGTTAGGGAGTGATATAATAACAAAGACTTTAACCTCATGTGGAGTAAAATAGTGAGAACTTTTTTTATTAGAAAATAATTGGGAATCAGTGTCGGGTGGTAAGGAGAGCTTTGGGACCCCTGAGTTTTGAAAAATAACGCCTGGACAGGGTTTAAACCAAGTGCCTCTCATTCTAAAGTCGATCCTCTTGACCAGTTGGACAAATATCTTAGAGACTTGTACCAAAGTTACAAATGAAATCATAAGGAGAGCTTTGGGACCCCTGAGTTTTGAAAAATAACGCCTGGACAGGGTTGAAACCAAGTGCCTCTCATTCTAAAGTCGATCCTCTTGACCAGTTGGACAAATATCTTAGAGACTTGTACCAAAGTTACAAATGAAATCTCTGAATTTGATTTATTAGTGGAGATGCCAAAACAACTACCCAAATGAGGGGATAATATGTTAAAACTCTCAACGAATTAAATTAGTGGAGATGTCAATACTCCCAATCAAATATTACGTTAGTGGTGATGTCAAAACTCACAAAAATTCTTGATTTATTAGTGGAGATGCCAAAACAACTACCCAAATGAGGGGATAATATGCTAAAACTCTCAACGAATTAAATTAGTGGAGATGTCAATACTCCCAATCAAATATTACGTTAGTGGTGATGTCAAAACTCACAAAAATTGGTGGAGATGCCAAAACTCCCCATGACAAAACATTGAGGCACGTCTCCAATTGGAAGCGTAGATGGGGAACTTTTAGCAGCGAGTAGTTGCCTGCAAAACCAACAAACCTATGAAAATGATAGAGACCTTCTATGTGAGACAAGTCTCGAGAAATTCTTTCTCATATTTTTTCAGACAACGTGTCTGGTTTTTATAAAACACCTAAGGGACATGGTTTGCTATTTTTCTCATCAGATTTTAGCCATAGGCCCAATAGAATTAAAATTACAAGTATTTATGAAATAGGTAGCTACGAGTACCACCCAAAACAACCACCACCAACAATATCACCACTCCACCACTGTTGACGAAAAAAACCCAAAACCCATCATCCATCACACTAAAGCGTTCCTCCTACCATATAATGGATTTAAAACAAACCATCCCAACCATAGTCCTAATCAGTACAGATCTGGAGTTGGGTGAACCAAGTTATCTAAGAGCACCCAGAGTGGTAACAAATCAACTGAAAGAAATTATAGTGTAGAGCCAAAAAATAAACAGTGATAGTAACTTCCAAAAGGAAATGGACATTTGGAAATTAAAAAAAAAAAACTTTAAAGACAAAAAGTTAATAAAACAAAGACATCAAAATAATAATAGTGCAATAACTTTAACTACCTATAACATAACTTTAAATGAAGAAATCAAACAAAATAAACTCTAAGCAAATTAAAAATAAATACCTATGTACTTAATATTGTGTAAAGAACATAACTTTACTTAAATTTTCAATCATAACTCTGCTCAAAATTTACTTAACTTGGAAATATCTTGAAAAGCTTATTAGAACTCCGTAATTTGTTCCAAATTTCCAATAGTTAAAATCTGATCTTTTGAGCCACCCTGCTGCAGTCCTCTACAAAGAAATCCCCATCATTGTTACAGTGATAAACTCCTTCCACTAGATTGTAGTATAGTTAGGTAAACCAAGTTCATTCGTCTGTCTAATTGGAGCTTTGATGGACATATCTGGAAGCCTAGAAGAGGTTAGGTAGTGGTAAACAACCGTAGGGGACATACTAATAAGCAACGTTGAGCGTGGTTAGTATCTGGATGAATAAGCATCTAGGCAATTGCGTGCTGCTGGCTTTCCATGGCCCCACTCAGGCTGGGTGAGTTAAATGTGAGTAGGTAGCTCATCGCCGAATAGAGGGTAAAACCCCCGTCACAAAAGACCTTGGCTGTTATACTTACAGTGACGTTAAATCCTTTTTTACCTAGCCTAATCTAAGAAACCCCTTTAACCTCGCATTATCTAATAAACCCTTTTTTCCTTGCCTTATCTAATAAATCTCTCCACCTATCCTCCCCAGATGGAATCTTTCATCAAGTCGAGAGCCATCGAAGTCAACTTACCAGAAGATGTGACGGAATATGGTCGCTATGAACCCAAAGCCCTGTTTGATGACATTGCCTCCGAAGTGGACATTCTTGAGGACAAGAAGGACAACCTGATAAGTAAGTTGAAAAGATGTGGGATCGTCAGCTTTGTAGGCGCTAGGACTAGAACGCGGGTTTGATTTCCGGGAAGAACTTCATCATAAACAGATGAGCTTCGTCCTCTCAACAGCTCAGAACGGCTGACTTTCTCCTATTCTGTCTTTCTCTGTTCCATTTAGGGACGATAAAACCTCCGTTATTACAGTTCCTCTATCAAATATTTTGATTTTTTCAAAATTAAAGACTGCAAGGGAACAGTATTACGAGCGTGCGACAAAGCTGAAGCTCACAAACTAAGATTACGAAATGCCCACTCATTAATACGACATCTATCCTGAACCTGATAGAATCACAGTTCACTTTCATCATTCAAAAAGACACTTCCCATTTGTCAACAAACTGTGGGATGTCTCAATCAGAGACATGCAGGATTCCCCATCCTAACTTGCAGCTCATTGAGCTCATCTTTCACCACTTTCATCATTCCCAAAGTATTACTTCGCATCCATCACCACATTGTGAGATGTCTCAATCAGAAAGATTCAGAATTTCTCTCCACCTATCCTCCCCAGATGGAATCTTTCATCAAGTCGAGAGCCATCGAAGTCAACTTACCAGAAGATGTGACGGAATATGGTCGCTATGAACCCAAAGCCCTGTTTGATGACATTGCCTCCGAAGTGGACATTCTTGAGGACAAGAAGGACAACCTGATAAGTAAGTTGAAAAGATGTGGGATCGTCAGCTTTGTAGGCGCTAGGACTAGAACGCGGGTTTGATTTCCGGGAAGAACTTCATCATAAACAGATGAGCTTCGTCCTCTCAACAGCTCAGAACGGCTGACTTTCTCCTATTCTGTCTTTCTCTGTTCCATTTAGGGACGATAAAACCTCCGTTATTACAGTTCCTCTATCAAATATTTTGATTTTTTCAAAATTAAAGACTGCAAGGGAACAGTATTACGAGCGTGCGACAAAGCTGAAGCTCACAAACTAAGATTACGAAATGCCCACTCATTAATACGACATCTATCCTGAACCTGATAGAATCACAGTTCACTTTCATCATTCAAAAAGACACTTCCCATTTGTCAACAAACTGTGGGATGTCTCAATCAGAGACATGCAGGATTCCCCATCCTAACTTGCAGCTCATTGAGCTCACATCTTTCACCACTTTCATCATTCCCAAAGTATTACTTCGCATCCATCACCACATTGTGAGATGTCTCAATCAGAAAGATTCAGAATTCCCCATCCTAACTCCCAACTCATCTTTCAGTCTTTAGACAATGTTTCTTTAGACCACATACTTGTACTCTAGCACCTCAATTCGTATCTGACGCACCTCAATGACTCACTCTTCACACCTAGACGAGAAATTTACAAACTGGAACACAAGAAGATAGTAACTCCAGGCACTTCCCAGTTTGGGTAATCCCCGGAACACCATAGTAAACATATAAAAGAATCTGCTGACCCAGATTTTGACAAAGAACACGTTAATTGCATACATTTGTGCCGAGAAACAAATTTGCATTGTGAAAAAATTAGGAACGAAGATGTGAAAGTTTGTGTGGTCATTGCTTTGTTGACAGTTGGTTGTGGTGTTATCTAACTCTCTGTACGGGTAAGAGTACTTAGACTTAGTGAATTGTTGTAGGTGTACTTGGTGATGGATGAGGGCAGTGACCAGTGATACTGTATGAGAGGATTTAGATGCGTGTGGATCTAGGAAGTTTCGTTTTAACTTTCTTCTAATTACTAGATGAAGAAGGAAGAGAATTGAAAAGGGATGTAGATTTTGGACTTAATGGGATGAATCCCAGGTCATCATATGAGTCGAATTTATCTGAATGTATTCCGTTTACATTGCAAGCAGTTCAATATGAAATGCATGGTCAATCTGGTCAATTCAGTCATGTAACCAAATATGTTATCTCTCTCCACTTATGACAAAATGGTCAGAATAGAAATTGATGCTGTATTCTATTACCTACATACCTACCTACAAAACCTACACCGTACATAACTACTGTTACGTAGCACCAGAATCCTATTGGTTCTTCTTGTTACAGTTGTTACACTAGGTGCCTAAGTACCTTCACATATGTAATATGTATATTGTGTACCATGTATAGTTGTTAACTACAGTTCTTACTATGTCACCATTGTCACCTACATTAGGCACATTAGAGTTGGACACAGAATTATGTAAAACTCCAGAATCATGCAGTATTCTGATGTTACATGTAGCACCTCATTCTGTTGTGCGAGTACAGAGTAGGTTGTACATCACCCACACCTTAAATGGAGATTATAATACATGGAGATTACACTTATCAGTTCGTATTACTATACTTACATAACCGGATTATCGCATCCCATCAGATTTACGTCTAAGAATAGAACAGAAAGGTTATCTTGGGGTTAGTATTGTGATTTTTGTTTTGGAATTAGAGGTGTCAATCTTGGAAACTAGTATTGCCTATAAGGATAAAAATAAGACATTTCCAAATGTCCTCATGTATTGTTTTTAAGTGTTTTTGTTCTTTAGGTGTTCTAATGTTTTTAGGTGACGAGAGTTTTGCCCTGCTCTAACCTGCCTATCTACCTACTCACGGTAATGTCACCGAAAAGCCAGAAAAACCCTGTGATGTATTGGAAACTGGTGAACTTTTATAACCCAAAAACCACACAATTTTTCGGCAAAAAATAAGCAACAAAAAAAAAACTTTTGTGTTTCCTTCATTAATTTTTCACGTTTTTCATTTTTCGTGTTAATTGGTCGATTGGCCCCTAGGTATTAACTGACTCGTGACGGGGTTATCGAGTTACTACGGAACTGTAACAACTATACATAGTACACAATATACATATTACATATGTGAAGATTTGTGAAGGTACTTAGGCACCTAGTGCAAGAACTCTAACAAGAAGAACCAATAGGATTCTGGTGCTACGTAACAGTAGTTATGTACGGTGTAGGTTTTGTAGGTAGGTATGTAGGTAATAGAATACAGCATCAATTTCTATTCTGACCATTTTGTCATAAGTGGAGAGAGATAACATATTTGGTTACATGACTGAATTGACCAGATTGACCATGCATTTCATATTGAACTGCTTGCAATGTAAACGGAATACATTCAGATAAATTCGACTCATATGATGACCTGGGATTCATCCCATTAAGTCCAAAATCTACATCCCTTTTCAATTCTCTTCCTTCTTCATCTAGTAATTAGAAGAAAGTTAAAACGAAACTTCCTAGATCCACACGCATCTAAATCCTCTCATACAGTATCACTGGTCACTGCCCTCATCCATCACCAAGTACACCTACAACAATTCACTAAGTCTAAGTACTCTTACCCGTACAGAGAGTTAGATAACACCACAACCAACTGTCAACAAAGCAATGACCACACAAACTTTCACATCTTCGTTCCTAATTTTTTCACAATGCAAATTTGTTTCTCGGCACAAATGTATGCAATTAACGTGTTCTTTGTCAAAATCTGGGTCAGCAGATTCTTTTATATGTTTACTATGGTGTTCCGGGGATTACCCAAACTGGGAAGTGCCTGGAGTTACTATCTTCTTGTGTTCCAGTTTGTAAATTTCTCGTCTAGGTGTGAAGAGTGAGTCATTGAGGTGCGTCAGATACGAATTGAGGTGCTAGAGTACAAGTATGTGGTCTAAAGAAACATTGTCTAAAGACTGAAAGATGAGTTGGGAGTTAGGATGGGGAATTCTGAATCTTTCTGATTGAGACATCTCACAATGTGGTGATGGATGCGAAGTAATACTTTGGGAATGATGAAAGTGGTGAAAGATGTGAGCTCAATGAGCTGCAAGTTAGGATGGGGAATCCTGCATGTCTCTGATTGAGACATCCCACAGTTTGTTGACAAATGGGAAGTGTCTTTTTGAATGATGAAAGTGAACTGTGATTCTATCAGGTTCAGGATAGATGTCGTATTAATGAGTGGGCATTTCGTAATCTTAGTTTGTGAGCTTCAGCTTTGTCGCACGCTCGTAATACTGTTCCCTTGCAGTCTTTAATTTTGAAAAAATCAAAATATTTGATAGAGGAACTGTAATAACGGAGGTTTTATCGTCCCTAAATGGAACAGAGAAAGACAGAATAGGAGAAAGTCAGCCGTTCTGAGCTGTTGAGAGGACGAAGCTCATCTGTTTATGATGAAGTTCTCCCCGGAAATCAAACCCGCGTTCTAGTCCTAGCGCTTACAAAGCAGACGATCCCACATCTTTTCAACTTACTTATCAGGTTGTCCTTCTTGTCCTCAAGAATGTCCACTTCGGAGGCAATGTCATCAAACAGGGGGGCCGAGTAGAAATTCGAGTGGCCGAACGTGCCGTAGTTCTGCGGCCTGCAGAATTTGAAGTACCCGATGAGGCCGGGGATGGCGATGGCCAGAAGGCCGAGTACCTTCTTGAAGCCGGCCAGCCCCAGGATGAGGGGTAGGAAGAGGAGGAGCTTGAGCTTGAAGAGTTTGAGGACAATGAGGAGAGGGATGATTAGCTTCTTCAGTTTATGTCGCTCTGGAATAAAAACATGGAAAAATGGGGAAATGAAATGTCTACAATAGTATTTACAAAAGGATGTCTAAATTAAATAAATTCATTAATATTGAAATACGTTTTCTGGTAGAAGTGGATCGTCGTAACGAAAATCTCACATTGAGGCTCAGGTGTAGGGGCAAACAGCCCTAAAAGATGGGTTGAGCTTATACGAATTTGGTAGAAGTGGCATTTGACACTTATAACCGTAACCGGAACTGCGGTCTTACGGGGCGATTTCACGAGATCAGTAGTAGATATCGATAAAGATACATTTTCAAATGTCTACAAAGTAGATGAAACTCGGAAGTACCTATCCATTGTTAAACATAACCTAAGTAAAATAGTATTTACAAAAGGATGTCTAAATTAAATAAATTCATTAATACTGAAATACGTTTTCTGGTAGAAGTGGATCGTCGTAACGAAAAGCTCACTTTGAAGCTTAGGTGTAGGGGCAAACAGCCCTAAAGGATGGGTTAAGCTTATACGAATTTAGTAGAAGTGGCATTTGACACTTATAACCGTAAGCGGAACTGCGGTCTTACGGGGCGATTTCACGAGATCAGTAGTAGATATCTATAAATTTGATTACATTTTGAATTCGTTGTACAAGGAATACATGCATAAAACGCCGTAAGACGTAGGTACCTAAGAGTGGCTAAGAGTGATCTCAGTGTAAGCACACATTGCGGGTCAGGTACTTGGTCAATAAGCCAGAGATAAGACTGCCCAAGCACATTGTTTATTTGTGTTCACCTATGCCACGTACGTTGTACAAGGAATACATGCATAAAACGCCGTAAGACGTACCTAAGAGTGATCTCAGTGTAACCACACAATGCGGGTCAGGTATTTGGTCAATAAGTCAGAGATAAGACTGCCCAAGCACATTGTTTATTTGTGTTCACCTATGCCACGTATGAATGGTCGGTACCACGTCTTACACGGTAAGTACTGATCTTTCCTAACATTGGGTAAACACTCGTTACGCCATACGACGTTAAGGTGTGTCCAAACAATTGCCTTCTAGACAGCCGTCGTTGAGTTTCTTGATGTAAGGGTCGCGTTCGGGGGTGACAATGTCGTCCAGCCAGTTGAACAGGTGCTTCCCCTCACGAGGAGGCCCACCGGGGGAAGTTCCCGGGTCGTAGTTGAACAGATTGCGCCCTTCTCCGGAGACCTGCAAACCAACAATACATTGTACCCTACATAAGAAATAGATATGGATAAACTACATCATCTTTTTCTTCGCCTTTTCCCGTGTTCAGACGGGGTCGGCATTTTTCATCAGCCTTTCAATCAGCCCTAACTAGGGTGATAACATAAGAAATAGATATGGATAAACTACCTACATCATCTTTTTCTTCGCCTTTTCCCGTGTTCAGACGGGGTCGGCATTTTTCATCAGCCTTTCAATCAGCCCTAACTAGAGGGCGGACATTTGATTGCTTTGGGGCGGACATTTGATTTTGGCTACAAATTTTACAAGTCGATGCCCTTCGCACTCAACCTTGGCTATTTCTTTAGCAAGGGATATTCAGGCTGGTATGCTCCTTGTTTAAAGTCCCCCAGCCAGACTAAGCTGGTCTACTCCCTGTTTAACATCCTTCGCACTCAACCTTGGCTGTTTCTTTAGCAAGGGATATTCAGGCTGGTATGCTCCTTGTTTAAAGTCCCCCAGCCAGACTAAGCTGGTCTACTCCCTGTTTAACATCAAACATAGCCGACCGGCCGTCGATAGGCGAGGTGAATCTATGTTGTTGAGACAGTGTGGACGGTTCTGTCGATATCGATCGTCGGTCGGTCGAGTGGACACACCTTTAAAGCTGGATTCTACATTCTCAAAGTACAGTTACATGTTTGAGCGTGCTCCGTGACTATGCCCAAACGGTCTCCAAGCATTCTCAAGGCTTGGCTGTTAATGTGAGATTGTACCCCGTGGGTGACCGGCCGTCGATAGGCGAGGTGAATCTATGTTGTTGAGGCAGTGTAGACGGTTCTGTCGATATCAATCGTCGGTCGGTCGACTATGTGTGGACAGTGGACACACCTTTAAAGCTGGATTCTACATTCTCAAATTACAGTTATATGTTTGAGCGTGCTCCGTGACTATGCCCAAACGGTCTCCAAGCATTCTCAAGGCTTGGCTGTTAATGTGAGATTGTACCCCGTGGGTAAAAGTCCGTTCACACTTGTCGTTCGGAAAAAAATCGTGTCGTGTGCAGTGAGAACACTCTGATATTACATCGTCTACAAGGACATTTTGTGTCGTTCGGAATTAAATCGTGACGTGTGTAGTGAGATCAGCGAACACTCATATTATATTGCCTACAGGACATTCGGAAAGAAATCGGATGAAACTCACGACAAGTGTGAGCAAACTACAAGGTAAATGTTATATTGTCAATAGTTAGGTGTGTTCTTAAACGTTTCAGAAGTCAATATTAGGAATCTATTTTATCTAGGAGGTCTATTTAATTCGGGTAGCTCAGCTGATAAGCATAGATTCCATGGAGGTCAATATGAATTCCAGGAATGAATGAATGACCATGTGATGCAGAGATGTTGTTTGATATACCATACACATGTTTGATCAACAGGTCAGGACTGTTAGACCGTTGAGTCACCAAAACCTGGTCAATTGCTCTAAAACTTGAGATTTTAGACACATACGGAATCTCCTGGGTTTGCGGATTGTACATTATTCCCATGTACTCAATTTGTCTGGCCGTTGGACGTTAAGCAGGGAGTACCTATACCAACCTGAATTTCCCTTGCTAAAGAAATATTAAAGATTGAGTGCAAAGGGCATCCACTCGTACAATTTGTAGCCAAAACCAAATGTCAGCCGAAAGCAATCACCCTAGCTAGGGCTGATTGAGAGGCTGACGAAAAACGCCGACCCCGTCTGAACACGGGTAAAGGCGAAGAAAAAGAAGGAGACCCAATTCGAGTTGTACATAACTACCTATACATATTTTCAGATTTTACAGATTAATTCGGATTTAGTTCCCCTCTTTGGATTTCGAAATTCCTCTTTGTAATATTTTGTGGAGCAACCTTCGTGGTCCAGTATCACACTAGGTTTTGCATACCATTCCGGGCGGGGTCGAAGTTCTTTCGGCTCCAATCTTTCAGGGTGTACTGGGTGATTGCTTTGGGGCGGACATTTGATTTTGGCTACAAATTTTACAAGTGGATGCCGTTCGCACTCAACCTTGGCTATTTCTTTAGCAAGGGATATTCAGGCTGGTATGCTCCTTGTCTAAAGTCCCCCAGCCAGACTAAGCTGGTCTACTCCCTGTTTAACGTCCCCCAGCTTGACAAATATTACAAATAGGGCAAATGACACAAACAGAGAAATTATAAAGAAAGAATAAAACTTGTTAATATTACCTCATTCCCTAGGTTGACATTGGGGGAGAGATTGACTCCTGGATCTCTGGAGGTGTTGGTGGAGGTGTCAGATTGCCGGGAGGGGAAGGTAAAGTTGGTGCTGGCGTATTGGATGGTGGAGAGGACCAAGATGCCGATTGGTACGAACATGGTGGATGTGGTACGTGGGGATCTGGAAAAGAGAATGAGGGACGATTTGCAAAACGGTGTTTCACAGTCCTTCTCTCTAGCGAAGAAGTCTACAGTGTACTGGCGCCTTATAGATGATTGATACCTTCCGATCTTCCGAATGTGATAGGAAACATTTTGGGTGATATTGGCCACTGGGTCATCATTAACGTCCTCTTTGGTAACTCTAAATCAATCCTCTTCGGTGTTTCTATATTAAATATTATTATGTATAATCTTCGGTGATTCTATATGGGTCATGGTCCACTATCACGTATTCACGTAGGTATATGGTTCAAGATCATTGACATGAATACTAAACGTATTCCTTATATTCTACTGAACGTATAACTTATATTGTTATGGTTTAATGCCGGTCCAGTGACCTGAGCAACGAATGTGGGACGTGGGGATCTGGAAAAGAGAATGAGGGACGATTTGCAAAAAGGTGTTTCACAGTCCTTCCGGGGTGCCAGTACACTATAGACTTTTTCGCTAGACTTGGTTCCGCGAAACCACTATTCAAACTAAATTGATCCTAAGGACATCGTAAACCTAGACCTCTTTTTGAGGTCTAGGTGTTCCACCGCAGTTTTTATTTCGTAGCAATGAAACGATTGCTACATTAGACGCATGTGGTATGTGTCGTAGCATGCCCATCCCGTAGTATGCCTCACACCACATGGGCGAGAAGAGACACAATACTTCCCATTTAGTACCTGAAGTGCATTTGGAGTGTGCCTGAACGCATGTGATGTGTTCCAATCCACTCGACTCTCTACGAACTTGGTAGACTCCGTAGAGTCTCACGAGACCAAGTCTAGCGAAGAAGTCTTCAGTGTTCTGGCGCCTTAAAGATGATTGATACCTTCCGATCTTCCGAATGTGATAGGAAACATTTTGGGTGATATTGGCCACTGGGTCATCATTAACGTCCTCTTTGGTTTAACATCCCCCAGCCAGAGCAAGCTGGTATACTCTTTGTTTAATGTCCCCCAGCCTGACAAATATTACAAATAGAGCAAATGACACAAACAGAGAAATTATAAAGAAGAATAAAACTTGTTAATATTACCTCATTCCCTAGGTTGACATTGGGGGAGAGATTGACTCCTGGATCTCTGGAGGTGTTGGTGGATGTGTCAGATTGGCGGGAGGGGAAGGTAAAGTTGGTGCTGGCATATTGAATGGTGGAGAGAACCAGAATGCTGATCGGTACGAACATGGTGGATGTGGGTGGGGATCTGAAAAAGAGAATTAGGGTCGAGTTTGAAAAAAAAAGGGTTTCACAGTCCTTCCGGGGTGCCAGTACACTGTAGACTTTTTCGCTAGACTTGGTTCCGCGAGACCACTATTCAAATTAAATTGATCCTAAGGACATCGTAAACCTAAACCTCAAAAAGAGGTTCCACCGCAGTTTTTATTTCGTAGCAAAGAAACGATTGCTACATTAGACGCATGTGGTCTGTGTCGTAGCATGCCCATCTCGTAGTATGCCTCACACCAGATGGGCGAGAAGAGACACAATACTTCCCATTTAGTACCTGAAGTGCATTTGGAGTGTGCCTGAAGGCATGTGATGTGTTCCAATCCACTCGACTCTGTACGAACTTGGTAGACTCCGTAGAGTCTCACGAGACCAGGTCTAGCGAAGAAGTCTACAGTGTACTGGCGCCTTAAAGATGATTGATACCTTCCGAATCTTCCGATCTTCCGAATGTGATGGGAAACACTTTGGGTGATATTGGCCAGTGGGTCATCATTAACGTCCTCTTTGGTAACTCTAAATTAATCCTCTTCGGTGTTTCTATATTAAATATTATTATGTATATTCTTCGGTGATTCTATATGGGTCATGGTCCACTATCACGTATTCACGTAGGTATATGGTTAAAGATCATTGGCATGAATACTAAACGTATTCCTTATATTCTACTGAACGTATAACTTATATTGTTATGGTTTAATGCCGGTCCAGTGACCTGAACAACGATGTTTAGAAGTGTGGGTGTCAAATAAGTTTAGGTACTATGTCCTCTTTTATGTCTCCCATTGGAATTGCATAACGTCCCGTGTTGTAAAAAATACTATGTAACTATGTTATGCTCGGTACCTACATCTAATATCGAGTAAGGTCAGCCACTCACTACCCGGTAGACCTGACGACAGGTACACCTAATCAGGTCTACCTGATAGTGTGTGTGTGCACCAGTAGGTACATCATTTATTGACCGAAAAGAGTGACAAGGTACAAAATTGAACTGGTTTTCAAGAGGTTTGATGGAGGGAACTGTAACTGCTAAGGGTTTTTCGTCCCAAATCGAAGAGAGAAGGAAGACAGTGTGCTCGTCAGGTATGAGGTAGACCTGACAGACGGACCATTTCAGCCGTACCTGCCAGGTAGTGTTAGGTGTATCTGATAGTGTGTGTGCTCATCAGGTATCAGGTCTACCTGATAGTGTGTGTGTGTGCTCGTCAGGTATGAGGTAGACCTGACAGACGGACCATTTCAGCCGTACCTGCCAGGTAGTGTTAGGTTAGGTGTACCTGATAGTGTGTGTGCTCATCAGGTGTCAGGTTTACCTGATAGTGAGTGGCCGGCCTAAGTTTGGTCCGCAGGTCGGATCAGGTTTACCTGATAGTGAGTGGCCGGCCTAAGTTTGGTCCGCAGGTCGGTGACATTATATCATCAAGATACAAAACATGAGTCATGATTTGGTTTGGCATCAGTCAATTTAAGTTAGTCATACTGAGGATGTATTGAGATCAACTGAAATCAGACAGTGGCCTTGCGATTTTAGACACTCCCTTCAGGTTTTACCTCTTAGGCCAGCCACTCACTATCAGGTAGACCTGACAGGTACGGCTGCGCAGGTCGGTGACATTATATCATCAAGACACAATACATGAGTCATGATTTGATTTGGCATCAGTTAATTCAAGTTAGTCATACTGATGATGTATTGTATTGAGATCAACTGAAATCAGGCAGTGGCCTTGCGATTTTAGACACTCCCTTCAGGTTTTACCTCTTAGGCCAGCCACTCACTATCAGGTATTAGACAGGCATCAGTCAATTCAAGTTAGTCATACTGAGGATGTATTGAGATCAACTGAAATCAGGCAGTGGCCTTGCGATTTTAGACACTCCCTTCAGATTTTACCTCTTAGGCCAGCCACTCACTATCAGGTAGACCTGACAGGTACGGCTGAAAAGGTCCGCCTGTCAGGTCTACCAACCAAGCTGTCTAGGCTGGCTTGGGTTAACTGAAAACTCTTTGTGATAAGATGTGGCGTTAGCGAGGAAAGACAAGGAAATACAAACTGCCCGAACATTTCGCATTGTAGTTGGTAACATAATTATATTTAGGCATGGTAACATAAACATATGTATTTACCTATCTTCCAAGGGGAGATCCACTTAGACTCTCATTAGTACATTACCTGCTACTTGGCTACTCAGTAATGGTCATGTGATGGTAGCATTAGAACCACTTTCTTTCCACTATCAAGTACATACCTATAAAACTAGATACCTGTATCTAACTAAGTACCTATAATAACTAGATATACTCACATCTAAGTAAGTACGTACCTAGATATAGTTATCATAGGAGTTCCATATGGTGATTGGTGAATATCTATTCTATCACATGCTTTAGTAGTGTCTATGTACCTATTATTTATTATTGTAGATATGTGTAATATGATTTGGACCAGAGTCAAGAAATGAAATTCTACCACAAATAAAAAACTCTCTATGGTAAGATGGTGCATTAGCGAGGAAAGACAAGGAAATACAAACTGCCCGAACATTTCGCATTGTAGTTGGTAACATAATTTTATTATATTTAGGCATGGTAACATAAACATATGTATTTACCTATCTTCCAAGGGAAGATCCACTTAGACTCTCATTAGTACATTACCTGCTACTTGGCTACTCAGTAATGGTCATGTGATGGTAGCATTAGAACCACTTTCTTTCCACTATCAAGTACCTATAGAACTAGATACCTGTATCTAACTAAGTACCTATAATAACTAGATATACTCACATCTAAGTAAGTACGTACCTAGATATAGTTATCATAGGAGTTCCATATGGTGATTGGTGAATATCTATTCTATCACATGCTTTAGTAGTGTCTATGTACCTATTATTTATTATTGTAGATATGTGTAATATGATTTGGACCAGAGTCAAGAAATGAAATTCTACCACAAATAATTCAATAATTATTATGTGTAATATGATTTGGACCAGAGTCAAGAAATGAAATTTTACCACAAATAATTCAATATTCAATAATTTAATATTGCCTCAATGCCTCATTTCTCCTGCCGACCACCGAAACTAAGTAACCACCGGCGTGGTTGATAAGTGAAAAGGTAAATAGTGTAGCCGTTAGCCGTTCTACATCGAAGAGAACTTAAGGAAGTTAAAACGGTCCCTGAAGGAAGGATGTTAACTGGTTGTAAAAGAAAAAGATCCTAGAAGACCCTTTCTCAGTAGCTAGAGAAAGATCAGGAGAAAAGGTCCCGTAGGTGTGCGAAACGACCACCGAGGCTAAGTAACCACCGGCGTGGTTGATAAGTGAAAAGGTAAATAGTGTAGCCGTTAGCCGTTCTACATCGAACAGAACTTAGGGAAGTTAAAACAATAGATACTGTTTCGTTACGAAAAATATCACTGCAACACCGGAAAATGGTCCCTAAAGGAAGGATGGTAACTGGTTGTAAAAGAAAAAGATCCTAGAAGACCCTTTCTCAGTAGCTAGAGAAAGATCAGGAGAAAAGGTCCCGTAGGTGTGCGAAAAGCTTCACGAATCTACGAAACCTGATCTCAGGGTTTGTTAAATTTGTGGTATTCACATAAATAAAACCATAAAAAACTGCTTAATTATTTAGTAATTACTTAAATATCCTGTAGAAATACTAAACTTACCTTTTAGAAGTTACAAAAAAGTACAGTCTTGGTTTCCTGATGGTTCCGAGCGGCCTATTTCATTTGCTTCACGTAGCCTGACCAGCGCAGAGAAAAATTACAGCCAGATTGACAAGGAGGCTACAGCAATATTCTGGGGCATGAAAAAATACTTTCAATACATTTACGGTAGGAAATTTATTCTGATAACAGATAACAAGCCCCTCACAACAATTTTCAATCCAGGTAAAAGCTTACCTGCGCTGTCTGCTGCAAGGATGTTACACTATGCGAATACCATAAAAGAAAACTGCTTAATTATTTAGTAATTACTTAAATATCCTGTAGAAATACTAAACTTACCTTTTAGAAGTTACAAAAAAGTACAGTCTTGTCACGAAAAATATCACAGGTACTTGGGTTAATTGATAAACAAAATTACAAAACAATAAACAAACAACTAAATATTACAACAAAAAATAAAAAACGGTCACAAAAAAATCAACACGTCAATCTCTGACGATCGTAACTGAAGGAATAAAAAATTTGACTTGAAAAAACCGTTAGTCTTACGAAAAATATCACAGGAACACGAGAAAAAAAGGTACGTGGGTTAATTATTGATAAACAAAATTACAATACAATAAACAAACAACTAAATATTACAACAAAAAATAAAAAAACGGTCACAAAAAAATCAACACGTCAATCTCTGACGATCGTAACTGAAGGAATAAAAAATTTGACTTGAAAAAACCGTTAGTCCTCAGTGTGTGTACTTTCAGTTGGTCAAATCGGCTGCCAGTTCCAACTGAGGTCTGGTCTCGCTGGAATGAATTGAAGAATCTTCGGTGCTAAGGACAGCTATTAATAATCAACTACCTAGCAGAAGGATATAATCTAGTTGAAGAAGGATATAATCTAGTTGAAGAAGGATATAATCTAGTGGAAGGAGTTTATCACTGTAACAATGATGGGGATTTCTTTAAAGAGGACAGCAGCAGGGTGGCTCAAAAGATCAGATTTTAACTATTGGATGTTTGGAACAAATTACAGAGTTCTAATAAGCTTTTCAAGATATTTCTAAGTTAAGTAAATTTTGAGCAGAGTTATGATTGAAAATTTAAGATCAACTAGCATAAGGATATAATCTAGTTGAAGAAGGATATAATCTAGTGGAAGGAGTATATCACTGTAACAATGATGGGGATTTCTTTGTAGAGGACTGCAGCAGGGTGGCTCAAAAAATCAGATTTTAACTAAGTATTGGAAATTTGGAACAAATTACAGAGTTCTAATAAGCTTTTCAAGATATTTCTAAGTTAAGTAAATTTTGAGCAGAGTTATGATTGAAAATTCAAGTAAAGTTATGTTCTTTACACAATATTAAGTACATAGGCATTTATTTTTAATTTGCTTAAAGTTTATTTTGTTGGATTTCTTCATTTAAAGTTATGTTATAGTTAAAGTTATTGCATTATTATTGATTATTTTGATGTGTTAATTTTATCAACTTTATTGTCTTTAAAGTTTTTTTTTTTTTTTAATTTCCAAATGTCCATTTCCTTTTTCAAGAAATGAAATTCTACCACAAACAATTCAATAATTTAATATTGCCTCGATGCCTCATTTCTCCTGCCGACCACCGAGGCTAAGTAACCACCGGCGTGGTTGATATGTGAAAAGGTAAATAGTGTAGCCGTTAGCCGTTCTACATCGAAGAGAACTTAGAAAAGTTAAAACGGTCCCTAAAGGAAGGATGGTAACTGGTTGTAAAAGAAAAAGATCCTAGAAGATCCTTTCTCAGTAGCTAGAGAAAGATCAGGAGAAAAGGTCCCGTAGGTGTGCGAAAAGCTTCACGAATCTACGAAACCTGATCTCAGGGGAAAGGATTTAACGTCACTTTAAGTATAACAGCCAAGGTCTTTTGAGGAATAGGACTTAAATTGTTAATTTCCTCTTTAAATAAAACACATTTAAAAAAAGGTCTTTTGTGACGGGGGCTTTACCCTCTATTCGGCGACGAGCTACCTACTCACATTTAACTCACCCAGCCTGAGTGGGGGCATGGAAAGCCAGCAGCACGCAATTGCCTAGATGCTTATTCATCCAGATACTAACCACGCTCAACGTTGCTTATTATTATGTCCTCTACGGTTGTTTACCACTACCTAACCTCTTCTAGGCTTCCAGACATGTCCATCAAACTTCCCATTTGACAGGCGAATGAACTTGCTTTACCTAACTATACTACCTACGTGGTAACCATACCATGAATTCCACACCGTCCAGCCTTTCTCACCTTCCTTCCAAGGAACTGCAGGAACCTCTTCTAGGCTTCCAGACATGTCCATCAAAGCTCCAATTCGACAGATGAATGAACTTGGTTTACCTAACTATACTACCTACGTGGTAACCATACCATGAATTCCACACCGTCCAGCCTTTCTCACCTTCCTTCCAAGGAACTGCAGGAAGCTGTCAAACTCCGGCTCCTGGGTTTGCGGAATGGACCGCGCGAATTCCGAATCCTGCGGCGACGAAGTCTCCCGAAAGATCTTGATCACTTTCGTGTTCTCGTTGAGGCCATACTGATCATAGTTGAAAAATGACTCCAAATTGGACAGCGCTTTCCACTTGAAGCACTCGTATAGGTTTCCTTCGAGACAGCCATCATTGAGTTTCTTAATGTAAGGGTCGCGTTCGGGGGTGACAATGTCGTCCAGCCAGTTGAACAGGTGCTTGCTCTCACGAGGAGGCCCACCGGGGGAAGTTCCCGGGTCGTAGTTGAACAGATTGCGCCCTTCTCCGGAGACCTGCAAACCAACAATACATCCTCTCTTCGATTTCGAGACGATCAGAGCTCCCTTGCTCCCTCTATTAAACCTCTTTAGAAAAAAAGACTACTTAGCCAGCCTAGTTAGCTTGGATGGTAGCGTGTCTGCCTTGTAAGCGCTAGGCCGCGGGTTCGATTCCCGTCCGGGGCGAATTTTATCTTGAACGGATATTGTTCGTTCTCGAATGTCCTCCTTCTCTCTTCGAGTTCGGTACGATAAGACCTTTGCAGTTACAGTTCCCTCTCTCAAACCTCTTTTTTTTCCTCCTCCTTAATTAGATACTCCAGTCCATCCCTGAGCAGAGTTTATCTTCATTGTCAGGATATCGGAGATGAATCTGGTAAACACACCAGACCCCACTAGCTTCTCCAGAGGGCTTACCCAAGTTGCCTAATACCAGATCGATCTAGGAAAGATAACCAAAGTATCTATTCTGTCGAGTTATAGTTCACCAGAACAGATTGGGACATATTCTGGGGGTTTACCCACCCATTATTAAAAAATATTATGAACACAGCACATCATCTAGGTACAGTAGAACCTCGATTATTTCAACTTATTGGGACCGGGGGGAGTTGAAATGATCACTTTCTATGATCTTTTCCGCTGATGATAGGATATGCTTTGAAAGATAGAAAAAACCAATGGATTTTGGGGTTGAAATAATGGAAGTTGAAATAATCGAGGTTCTACTGTGCATAGACGTAGATAAGTATAGGTATACGTAAGATCTTTGTACCTCATCCAATACAATATACCTAGGTAATACATTTATGTACTTGTAGATATTTAGGTACATACGTAGATATAAGTACATAGGGCTACGTAGATATAAGTACATAAGGTTATTATTTACTTACTCAAAATAGATAAATAATCAACCATATAATACAATGTAATTGTAGATATATTTAAGTACATAAGTACATAGCTTTACTATTTACTTGCTCAAAATAGATAAATAATCAACCATATAGTACAATGTAGTTGTAGATATATTTAAGTACATAGGTATAAGTACATAGGTTTACTATTTACTTGCTCAAAATAGATAAATAATCAAAAATCGAATGTTTAGAAGTGTGGGTGTCAAATAAGTTTAGGTACTATGTCCTCTTTTATGTCTCCAATTGGAATTGCATAACGTCCCATGTTGTAAAAAATACTATGTAACTATGTTATGCTCGGTACCTAGATCTACTATCGAGTAAGGTCAGCCACTCACTACCCGGTAGACCTGACGACAGGTACACCTAATCAGGTCTACCTGATAGTGTGTG